>NW_018128132.1:386186-431681 GCF_001952655.1 Monopterus albus
TTTGGCTTTGCCCTGCTGAATAGCCATGACTATTGCAGTGTATATCCTGTCATTTCACAAAGCTTAAAGTCCTGTCTAAAACAGTAAGTTAGCTTACCACAGGAATAATTTATCCCCCACCTCCCCCCCTGTAATGTCAGTCCTGACCGAATGGGGCTTAAGTGCCACATAAATCTTCCCCGTTTTAAGTCTCACACAGTCGCTCTCTGCTCTGTTAGGCCGGCACCAACAGCTGAGGCCAGGGGGAGATTGTAGCACATGTGGTCACTCTAAAGGCATCTTACTTTTGTCCACATGATGAGAGAGCTAGAATAGGAATAGGAAATGAAATTTATTGTATCTCTGCTACAAACAGGTGCAACACACACACACACACACGACTTAGAA
This sequence comes from Monopterus albus, assembly GCF_001952655.1. NCBI lineage: Eukaryota > Metazoa > Chordata > Actinopteri > Synbranchiformes > Synbranchidae > Monopterus > Monopterus albus. The sequence goes on from NW_018128132.1 coordinate 386,574, forward strand.
ATAATATTATACCAACAGATCAGACACTGACTACATGCCAGTGGGTTATTTGTTTCAACCCATGTCACACTTCTATAGGAACATCAACTTACTGTTTCATTACTTTAGTGCACATTCCTACCAACAGAAGAAGTGGGCAGGTCTTTCCAAAAAAAAGTGCCCTTTTCTCCCTCAGCCCTCAGCACAAGTGTTCGACCCGTGGTGACAACCCAGATTGCCTCTCTGTACAAATCTTACAGTCACATACGAAACCAATACATAGATCTATACAACAAAACACGATACATAATACAGTTACCTTTCACACACCGCGAACATTACACTACATAACAAGATTAACATTAAAACTAGACAAACACAGAGCTCCAAAAAGTACTCAAAGAGAAGCTATTTGGTTTGAAATTTCTTTCCAGTAAAACATTTTTCAGTGGTAACTTAAAACTAGAAGCACTATTTTCACATGTAATCTGTCTAGGTAATGAATCCCATTCACACATTGACCCGTATAAGATAATGTGTTGAGTTAAATTAGTTCTGGTTTCCAGCAGCTCGCTTAGTACAAATTGTTTGCACACTCATTGTTATGTTTTCATACAATACATACTGAATTTTTACATTTTTTTAACATCCAACCAATAAAGACTTTTGTGCATAATAACAACATTTGTTCTAATTCCACCCGAGCTGCTCTGTTTTTATTCCCTGTAATCCGTGGGTTTGCCAGTCCTGCCTAATGCTTCATTTGGTACATTTTAAACCCTTGCATGAATCATCTGTGCTGGCTCTAAGGGGGCAGCAGTCACATTCATTGAATTTCATTAATATCTTTACCTTTCATGTAATTTTTTAAAATAATTTCAGTAGCATTTTTAACCTGAATCAAATGCACATGTGATTTCAGCTGAGCAGCTCTAGTGACTACACTCATTTTAAAAAGGTTTTGGGATTTGTCGTTAAATTAGTGTTAATATTGTGCTTGATGTGTTTGCGGTGTGTCTTTATGTGCTAGTGTGTGTCTGTGGATGCTTGTGTTTATAGACACAACACACTATAAACTAATCTGGCACTAACTATTACTGACAATGAATTTATGTTACTGCATGGCGATAATCTCCTTTAATACGATCCTTTCTTATCTTGGAAAAGGCACGGCCCCGCTCAAGATTTTATGACTGGAATGAAGACAGGGAGTCTGAAAAACAGACACAAGACACACAACATCAGTCGTGCATACACTCTGTTATATATTACTGATTTACTCTAACTTTGTGGTTAGGAGTTGAAACAGTCTTTCCATTTATTATCTATACAGCATATTCCTGAATAGGATCGCAGGGGTTCTGGAGCCCATCCCAGCTGACACTGGACGAGAGGCGGGGTACATAAATCTAAATATTTTGAATGTCAGTGATTATTGAATTAGGGCTTGAATTCTATCCCATCAGCAGGGGTTCGGCTATGTTTAGGTCCCCGGCACAGATGCCAAGTTCAGCTTCTTGGCCTTGAAAGACGTGTACATGACGGAACACCATGGAAGCAGAAGGGAGGCGAGGGGTGATACTTACCTACCTGTGATTATTCATAATCAGCAGAAAGACAGTCGGTGAGTGAAATAAGATTTATTCATCCTGACATCAGTGGTGGCTTTGTCTGATTCTTTTGCCAGCTGCTCTTTTAGACTAGGAAGGTGTGGTTGTCCGGCCACTAAGATCTAGTTACATTCTCGTCAGGGTTAAATGTCAGCTAGCCCAGGCTTTAGCTGTATTACATGGTTAATATGATGTCAAGCCTACTCATAACTTTGTCTAGTATTAAGGTGCTGGATGCTTTTGCCAGATACATTGAGATGCTTAGAACCTGGATGCAATTCATTAACAAGACACCAGTTTTAGCAACATCGTCTCTTACCTATTGTTTTAATTTTTTATTTTTTTGCTTTAGGTAAATCAGCAGTGAAGTCTTAACAGTTTTATTCTAGGCAATTCAGCAACATACAGCACAAAACAAACAAACAGTGATTAAAGTACTATTCTTTTTAAAGGCTATATCACACAAAGAGATTCCAAACCTACTGTGATGATTTTGTTTCATGTTTTTTTTTATTTTATTTTACATCCATGTTGTGTGTGCAGTGCAGCTGAGCATTACCAGACTTCCTGGTGTGTTGTTTTGGTAGTAAAGCAGCAACTAGCTTTTACATGTATTGTATTGCTTGTCTTACAGATCCACATTTATGGGTCTGAGATCAATAGCAGATGTTCTTTTTCATTAAAGGAAGTCCATTACCATCACAGTCTTACTAGGTACATGCCTTTGTGTTTCCAACAAATGATTGCACTATTATGTTCACACTTATTTATGCTTTCTACCATACAAGGCAATGAGTATAGAATTAGCTCATGTTGCTTCTTTGACCCATTCCTATTTGTTTTCCTCCTTCTGAGGCAAAATGCAGTAGATGAGAGTCACTGTTCTTAGTCTGGTACATTCAGACCATAGGTGGGCAGTGTATAAATTATCATACAATTATCAGGTTGGACTCTGAGTCAGACTTAAAGGTCTATACTTTACAACTCAGCAACTGTAATTGTAGATACAATTTGTATATACACAGTGGATTTTGGGGTCTTGATTACATGACCAAACCCTGACAACAGAGGAAGCAGGTGAACAGAAAGTTGAGAAGACGTCGTCTAAGACAAGTGAAGACTGTTGCTATGTCCGCCATGGTAGATAAGAAATGTCAGAATGAGGTGTTTGGTTGTTTTTTGTAATACATATAGTTTTTACATATAGTCCAGTCATAAATTAAAAGGATAGTTATAAAGGTTTTATTTTGGAACTACCTCCAGCACACTGCATTTGAAGTGAACCAGTAGTGTTTGAGGTTAAAGTACTGGCTTTTACCTTTAAGCAAGTACATGCGTGTTCACAAAAGGGTAGTGCAGGACTCATAACCTTATTTTAGCTTCCAGTTTTAGGACAATCTAGCACGACAATGATGAGAAACATACACATAAATCAACCATGGAATAATTTGGGACAAAAATCCCCAGAACCAAACAAGATTTTGTCTGCAGGTGTTATGGCGCTGGGTTGTACAGCAACACTGCAGCTACAGTTACACATTAACCTAACCATGCTTTCCTTTATAGGCTAGTTCACACTTTGGCCACAGGTTTTACACCAGCAGATTCCACAGAGCTCTGGAACAGCTTTACCTTTCAGGGATTAGATTTAAATGAGCTGAGCAGGATGGCATTAGGAAGCGTGACTCTCATGAGACCACACTACCACCAGTGAGAACCACTCGCTCTGTCACCAAGCCCACTATGTATTATCTTTCCTGTAATCAAAAACCATGGCACTTTGCCAAACTCTGCGCCATAATAGTAAACAATTTAATGACAGTCATTTATGAATATGTTTTCCAAACTTAAAAATCAAGTGCATTGTGCATTTCATAAAATACTTGTAATGTATTTTCAGTTGCCGAAACAGTTCAAATATATCAAAGAAAAGAAGCGCACTGCAGTAGAAAGAACATGCACTTCCCGCCTTTTCGAAGTAAATATCAATTGCACATATTTCACGCAGTGTTCATAGCTGTATCAGACAGACTTACAGTAAAAGTAGCCAATTTTCTCTCATGGGAGAAATGTAAAAACACCAGTCATTCATGCTCTCACAGCTGCTGCTGTGCCATTTCTTAAACTTAATCATGACTGACAGCTACCAACACTTAGCCTATTGATAACATGCAGCCTGCCAAATGTTTACAACAGAAAACCAGTCATAATCATGGACACACAGTCTTACCTTAAACTAGAGGATTTTTATTCTTCTCCACGTTACCAAGGTGGATCATTTTGCATATGACACACCTGATATTTCCTTGTTTGAGAGTCTGATCTGTGTCAAAGTTCAACCTCCTCATAATTTTAAGTGCTGTTGTGTGGAGCAGCATAATTTAGAATATTTTTGGTGAAGTGGGGAGTCATGTAAAGGTTTGTTATTCTGAAGTGAGTCACTACACTGTCTGTCAGCAACAACTTTAACATAACACTAAAAAAACTACTTAGGAAACTAAGTCGAGCATCATCATAGTATTGATGTAACAAGTTTGAGCCTCAAAACAAAGCAATTAAATCTTTTTTAATCTTAAAAATCTTCTTTTATGGTGTAGGTAGTTGCTGTTATATTATTAAAATGCTTTGCTCTGCCTATTAGCTTTAATAGCAGTGAGGGAGGGCAAAGAAATCCTTTTGATTTAATCACTACATTTGACTCATTCATGTTATGTAACCTTCTCTGTCTCTTTCATTTTGTTACACTCTGTTCTTTTTACACTACTGTCACCTTTTCCCCTTATTTTCTCTTCCCACATGCATGCATGTATATTTGTGTGCACATGCATATACTCACCCACACTGGGTTAGAAGACGGCGTAGAGCTGCGGTCACACCTGCGCTTTGGGCCAACTTTTGTTAGAAAAGTTAAAATGTTATTGCATGTTTATTTTTCTCTTGGTTTAGGGTTTTAGGAGAGAATGTAATCCACACAGATCTGATTCCAATCTACCTTTAGGTAAGCATGATGGACACAGTTGGTGCATATTTGTTGCTCTACCCGAGTTTATTGAGATAAGTCCTCCATATCATAAAGACAACTTTGTATTTTTATACTCCCTATTTCCAGCTTTACCTCATGGTGCTGGCTTCAGGGTAGAAACAATGTTATATCAGGTCTATTCCTGGCTTCTGCTATCAGCCTCTATTACTGCTATCATCAAGTGTCTGGGATGAATGAAGACATGTTTGTTTATGTGTGTGTGTGTGGGGGGGGCAACTAAAAATAGGAGGAAAGTGGGAAGGCAGAGAGAGTGAAACAGAAAAAGCTTCAAACAGGAACAGAGACAGTGAGAGAGGGGCACAAGCACATCCACAAACATAGAGAAAAGAGTGCTGCTGTCCTGCCTGGCAGTTTGAGGACCAGATTAGAAATCAGATATGTTAATGGACCACTAAAATACCCAGTGCGATGAGGGAGGGAGGGGGTCTGCAGGGTTTGTCAGCACAAGGTCAGAACCTACACCAAAGAGCTTCATGTCGATTAACCTCCGAGCTAATCAAGTGTACTTTAGGGAGGTGGGACAAGACAGCTGGTGGCGTCCCTCTGAGATAGCTGTTATTAAACAATTGTCTGTAATTGCACTGCTGATATGAATCTGTTCTCTCCATTTCACGTTTCTCTGAGTAACACTCAGCATGTACATGAAGTAAATAAAATAGCCTTCATGTTTTGATGTGTGAGTCTGCAACATCTCAGATGCAGCTGTCAGTGACTCATCAATGTGAAGACAGCAGGACTGTGGCCTTCCTGCCTCCTCACAGTCTGTGAATTTTCCAGTTCCCCCTTGCAGACAGTAAACTGAACATGCAAAAAACATCTCTACATCAGACTGTGTGGTATTACTTTGTTTTCTCTGGCCCTGGAAACGTATAACTATTAACTTATACATGTTTTCTTGCATCTATAGCCACAAAATGTTTTGGTACATGTGAAGGTTGTGTTGACACTTCAACAGCAACATGTCTTTTCAGAAACAATTTTTTGGGTTACCCTGGATTTTCCATAGACTCTTTAATAATATAATATAATATAATATAATATAATATAATATAATATAATATAGTGTATGTGTGGGGAAAAATGAAAGAGAATAAGGTGACTTCTGTCTCCGGCTCCATCCTCAAGCTAGCCTACGTTACAATATGTCATTTTGCATTCAGTGACTGATTATGAAACAACCCTCTCTTTGCTGTTATGTGCTTAACTCTACACTGTGATGAGGACGTGTATTACGATATTCCCTGCTTTGTACAAAAGCATTCACTTCTTTATGGGCACTTCTGGACAAATAAGGCATGTAATGTTTCTTCAGATCTTACCCATCTGCCTGACATTATATGTGCACGAACATAAAGCTATCTTGATATGGTGTATTTGTCATCATAAGAAGATGAAGCTCAAAATGAATAGTGTTATTTTATCACTTCTGTTTTATGAGTGTGTATTATTTTTAATGACCTGGCTGCACAGAGAAATCCCTGGATGGTCATTACATCAGGCCATAGCCAACCCATTCTGTCCACTGGCTTTGAGGGGGATTTGTCACTTATACTGGAGTTGTGTTGCACAACTTTCTTCTTCTTGCATCTATTTGTCAGTCTGGGGCTTAGGTCTTCTAACCACTTGTTCCTGGAAGTACCTAAATCCAGAATGAAACACAGGGGAGATCGAGCTTATTTGACTTCTATACTGTGGAATGGTCATTGGATCAGTCCTTAAAACGTACTTGTATTCACAGGCCTTTAACAACATCACAAGTACAACAAGTACTTTAATAACAACAAGTTCTGTACTTAAGTACCATTTTGAAGTATCCTTACTTTACTTTACTTTTATGCTACTTTCATACTTTAATTTCACTACAGTTTAAAGACAAATACTGTTTCTTTTACTCCACTACATTTATTTTTATAACTTTAGTTAATTTTCATAATCAAATTGATTAAAAAATACAGTATAATTATAAAAATTTATTCATCTCTGGTGGACAGTTCATGTCATATCAGGTAGATAAAACCAGCTCCACCTTATAAATATATACCATTCTGCATATTGACTACCTTTAGTACTTAGTATGTTTTGATGCTTTTACTTAAGTATTATTTTGAATGTATGCCTTTTACTTGTAACAGAGTAGTTTTTCACTCTGGTATTGCAAATTCGACCTGCGTTACGAATCAGAGTACTTCTTCCACCACTGTTGTTAATAAAAGATGACTAAACTTTATGCTCAACACATTTTGGTTGCCAGGATTAACATTTTAGCAGAAACCAACATGAGAGATATTCAAGAAATCTAACCTACAAGAGCAATTTTTTTCATTTACTCTAAGATCTCTTAATGTTGTTTCTACTCTGACAATATCAAACATTGATTTGCCAGTGTATTTGTGTATAAGACTTAATAACAGGCCTAACTGCCATCTGTTATATTAATATTGTGTCTTTCTCTGTCTTCTTGTAGGCCTATTCACATGGGACCAGTGGTACCAAGGAACATACTTAAAAATAAGAGAGATAGTCATTTCCAAAATAATTCCATGCTGACTGAACACAGTGTGCTGAGTTAACTATGAACTGGTCTGAGTCACTTGTGGCCTCACAAAATTAAACAGTTTCAAATTTTAAAATATTGACATTAGGCACCTTGTGCTATTGTCTTTTCTTCATGATCCTTGTATTAAAAAAAGGAAATATACTATATATGATTCTTTAGGGACTAAAGCTCCCACCTGACATACATGATCTCTCTTCCCTGAACTTTTGTTGTTATTCCTCTTATCCTGAATTAACTTCATGACAAAAATAGAAACATTCTTTTTTTAAATCAAAAGATATATTTTAAACAGTGGTTTAAATGTTTTTTCCACCAACCTTCTGTTTTTCTTCTGATTTTTCTAGTACTTAATGTGTTCAGGCGCATTGTACTACACATACTATAGTACAATGTAATTTCTTGTGTTAGGGGATGGGAGTGCAGCACATTGTCTGGATCACAAATGATATACTTTAATTTGCTTTGAAATTATACTGTAATAGAAAGTGGGTTGAAGGAGAGTCAAGAGACTTGTCTTTTTCCTCTTTTTTATTTCTACTGCCACAAACTGAACACAATCCCAACAAGCTGAACTAAATACTCCCCTGCACCAAGTGGCATTATGGGGGATCCTGCCAGGTGTCTCCCTACCCTCAGTGCTACAATACATTTTTGTTAATTCCTCATAAATAATATTATAAGAATAGTAAAATGATGGGAGGTGAGAAAGGAGCTGTGCTTCCATTGGCTGGGGAGTTACGGAGCTGGGTGGTGCAACTTGGCGACTGGTATCTGTCGACGCGGCAGTGGTGACAGACAGTAAAATGCAATGATTGTTTTGGACAGAGATAAAGGAGAGTGAGGTAAGAATGGAGAGAGAGAGGGAGAGATGGAAGGAAGGAAGGAGAGAGAAGACTAAAGGAGGGGTTGTGGTAATCATTGCTACGTCACCTTGTACACCAATATAGCTCTGATGTTGCTGACTGCCGTCGGGAGAAGGCTCCAGCTGTTCCTTACTGTGCCCTGCAGCTAAGCCTGTGAAAATGTTTATGCAATTTATGTTTATATTTTAAACTAAAGAATTTCAGTAAGAAAAAAGTATAACCTTTCAACTGGACAGCACAGAGGCAGCTACACGTCGACAACAGCTATAAATAACTTTTTCAGAGCAGCAGGAAAAATGGCTGGTTGGGCTCAGCTGTCAAAGCCAACACAATCCTCCCCCACTCCTCATATTTCTTCATTTCTGAGTTGTGCCACTTTCTTTGCTTGAATTCCAACCTTACAAATACTTCTCTAATCCATCTTAAAGCTGGCTAAGAATTTCTTTTGATCTTTTTTCTTCATTCACCATTTTTTGTGGACTGTAAGTCTCCCTCTCATGTAGTCCTCTCACCCTTAGTGTTTTTTATTGACTGGGGGATTAAGGGACAAGTGCTGTTAGGCAAACTTGTGGCTACTGTGACAAGAGCTTAAGCTGCTGTAAGTTTAGACTTTCCCTGCAGCCTGTGAGGTCACCACACTTCTTTTTGCCAGCAGCAACCTTGACAAGCCAGATGGATCTCTGATGTCATTCTGTCCAAGGTCCAAGCAGGCTGTTCGGAGACTCAGTCACCAGGTCCCCAGTCTGACAGTCAATGTCAGCAGATCCCAGGTAACCCAGGGGACTTTTCTTAGCTCTTGTCAACACCCTCACATCAAAACTGACCACAACAATGTCAGAAAACAGCAGTGATGGAATAAATTAGCTACACTTGAAAGCGTTGCTATTTTACTTTAGAAAGTGCATGGTGAGCACATTTTAGTCCAGGCAAAGCAACCCACAAGATGTGTACTTAGATTGTTGTATAACCTTCATATTGAGTCTTGTTTCTTTTTGAAACTGTCTTCCTGTACAACAAAAAAAGGACTTTTTATGTCGATTGTGTCAGCAGGTTATTACGTGCAACAGTAGTAATTATGACACAAGCAAAGGAAGTGTTTAAGAAATGTACTATAGAGCCAGAAAGCCCATGTCAGGAGGTGGGTAGGTATATAGATCACAGGATTTTCCCCCAGATGAGCAGGAGTCAGTTCCAGTGTATAACATGTGTTTTCCACTTAACCAAGTAGCTACTAAAAGTAGTGTGTGTGACAAAGCGTAATGAAACTGTGGTTTCATTATTGTCATGGCATGTTTATGACAGTCTGTACACCTGTCATTGTGTTTATGGCTGTTTCCCTGACAACAGAAGTTTATAAAGCTTGCTGGTACCTTGTATATTATCGATAAAATCGGTGGAGTTCTTGCAGCTCTGCTGGCCAATGTAGGAGCGCTATTTCAGGAGCCGTTCCTCATGGTCATGGGAGTTAATGGACGAACAACGCTGTGGGTTGTATAGATTGTTCTTTTCATTTTAAAAGGCTTGTCATCAAGCTTCTAGTGATATTTTACTTCTTAACAAATGCCTCAAACAGGTGTCACTCTAAAATCCTCACCTGGGCACTGTGTCAGCAGAGCTCTGAAGACTAATTGCAGTTTTCCTTCTGGGGGTCATATTGTTTGAAGTTCCACAGCTGGGAAGCAGCTGTTAACTCAGAAGTTTCCTTTTGACCATTTCTCTGTGACCCTTGTCTCCCACATTACACCGTTTTTATGGCTGAAACAAGATCACCTATAGATGTCATGTGCTTGTGAGAGAGAAGTGAAGAATGTTGGTCCAGCGTGAGCCTCTCAGGGTTTGCCTGCATGGCTCTAGGCCTAGCTTGTGTTTGTGTGCGACCCAGTCAGTGACTTAATGTGAGGCATGTGACCTTGTTTCTTTATTGGACTGGCAAATGTGGTAGTTACCTCACAAACTTCCATTTATCTTTTAGTATCATTTTATAAAACACCCTGACTGAGCTCCAGAATTTTACAAGCCTCACTAGAGAAACATAGTATGAACCAAAGTGATGCCTCACTGTGGATATTCTGGCATTATTGGGGTTGAGCGGGGCCAGGCCCTATGACTCTGTGGCCAAGATGTCTCACCCAGTGCCAGCGTGCCATAAATCAGGGACCACCCCCCTTTCAAATGTGGAGCAAGGCGAGCTTGTCCCATGCATTCATCTCTCGTGGCATGACAGTAGCTATGTGTTGACTGTGCAGGTCGTGGCTCTGTCTGCTTTGCTGAAAAGTTAAATTAAGGCTTTGGAATGACAGTTACTGTTTATGCCTTATTGGGAAGAATAAGCATTGCATGGCCTCAGTCTTGAGTTCAAGTGTGTTTTTCTATAGATCTGTCCATGTGTGTCTTTGTATGAATGCACACATTTGCTTGTATTTGTTGTCTGCCAGAAACATTCTGTCTATATGGCTGTAAACCAAATTTTTAGCTAACTCTAAGGGGCTGGAACAGTATTTCTCTAGCTTTTTCATCCTGTTCCAAAGGTGACTAACTACAGTAAGATTACATTATGAGTCACAGTATGTAAATCACTGCTTGCAAATGTAAACATCATGAGTCCCATCCCAGCAACCTAGATCAGAGCTGCTGATGAAAATGAGTACAGTGCCCTCGTCATAAGGCAGGGATACGTCCCTCTGAGACCTCCTCAGGCGAGATATAGCAATATGTGGCACCACCTAGTGGGCCATGGTAAAGGTGTTTCATAAGATACCTATGCTCTCTACGTGTGTGTGTCCCTTTTTCCCCCCTCCCTTGATCATACGCGCTGTCCTACCATGAAGTAGCAAGAATCATCCGATTTGCTAAATGGCAAATGAAAACATACTAAAATATCAAAAACTATGTGCAATTTCAACAGCTTCATGGAAGAATTAGCACAGAGTTGAAAGGTTTTCTGTAAGTACCAGCTGCTGTTCTGCATCTAAGAGTCCTGGCTTTTAAAATGTCATTTCCACCTGTAGTTTTGAAACAAAAAACTCCCACACCACCCAGAGTACTTGCATTTGCAGCTGCTCACCAAAGGAGGACGACGTTACAGTCGACCACCCAGCGTCACAAGACATTTCAGCTGCAAAAGTTTAAAGGAATTGTTCACACAAAACAGTATTATTGTCACTTTTTGCACTGTAAAGGAGCATTTATTGCATTTAGATATTTTTTTTAGTCTCAGTTTCAAGGTTAAAAAATATATCCTGTCACATGGAATTATGTATTAATTGTACATTGGTCATACAAGGTCATACATTTGAGTGTTTTAAACATCAGTATTAGAACTGGGCAGGCATGTCATTGCACCTGTGAGGACACATAAAGTACCTCAGTGGATCAATGTCTATCTCGGCCTGGCCTGACTGTTGTTATTAATGTAACTCTACCCCTTTGTCCATGTTTAGTATTAGGAATAGTAATAACATTAATCCTATAAAACCATTTGTATCATATTTGCTACACGAGTTTGTGAGCAAAAAAAAAAAGTTGCCAGAATGCCCCATGTATCAAATGTGATACAAAAAAATAAATAAATAAACAAAATAAAATGGCACATTTATTCCTACTGTATATGCCTGGACTGTCTGTCTATGCATGAATGGCAAATAAAAATCTTGAATCTTGAATTTTCTTTTGGTTTTTGTTAAAAGGTTTAATAAACATCTCAGTTCCAAAAAATTTGAATGTTCTGGCTATTTTTTGATGTGTCTGTCTTTACAAGGTTAACAGTAACAATAATAATCAGGTGACACAGCAACTATGGTGTAACACACAGTATTACCACAGGATTGTATAGCGCACGGTAGCCACAGCATAAAAAGTGGCTTATTCTGGCTTTGCCCTCTGAGTGTGATGCTAACAGATGGAATTACCATAAATCTGTCAGGCTGGTGCCTCCCTAGGAGCCGAACGATTGGGTGCTGAGATAAACTGCTCAATTACAGCAGCTGAAAATCTACAGACAGAGCTTTAGAGAGGAAGGCAGGAAAGAAAAGTACCACAGCCTGTGAAACAGTAGGCTTACATTTTGTTGTAAGATAATTTTTTGTAGGTTAGTTTTTTTGTTTTACAGTACATACATGTTTTTTTTTGTGTGTGTGCACAACCCTCCGCAACAAATTGAACTGTGTAATTCTGAACAGTGTTATTTTGTGAGCGGGAACACTATGCCATAAAGCCTAAAGAAAAGCAAAGGCAGAATAACAGCTTCTCTGGTTGAAGTGTGTTTCAGTCTCTCTGTGCTCCTTCAGAAAATGGGGATGCGTCATTCACAAAATGTTTTTTGTGGTTGCACATAAAGATTTGACTGTGACAGTAGCGTGCTTTAGCTTCCTAATCATTTTGTGGCTTCACCTTGCTTAATGTATACTGTGTGATATTTAGAAGTATTTCCAAGGTTTTTCAGTTTGCTCAACATTTCCTGAACATTCTATAATTATCATGTTAATTTGTCTGGAAATAAAGTTGGCTTGTGACTTACCTGTAAATTACTGTAAAGAATTTATTTCTAAATTTGCAATGAATTAATTAATACACTTATTTGCTTGAGGGTATTTGCATTTCCATCTTTTTTTGGTTTCTCAAATTTTGCTTTAATTTTTTTAAATAGTCCTGTTAAGTGTTAATATAATTAAGTTAATATAAACTGAGGACACCCTCTCCATACTTAGTTTACAAGCACAGCAATTTTTGAATAATGCATATTTGCTTCTGAAGAGACATTAATTACTAAAACTAGTTTAATATATTTCACAGTGAGGTTTTATTGCAGCTCATTTAACAAGGAACAGATTATTATTTAGAGAATATTTGATCTATTACTTATGTTACTCCTAAAGTTAACAGCAGTAGGCCAGTAGTTATCAGGCATTTAACAGCTGGCTGCTAACTCTACATTGAGCTTTATGGGGCCAAAGCTCTGCCACTGTGGAGGCAGCAGCCTCAGGGTTGTAAATACTGTAAATACTTTCTTCCCTGTGTTGGTTTGCCCTTGTCCACAAACACACATGCTGACCACTTGTGCCTTTTCATCACATGCATTTCTTCTGCCTGTCCAGGAAGCAGTATCAATCATATACAATAAGCTCCAGACCACTAGCAGTGATGTTATGTGAGAGTACATGTGCTAACATTAGTTGTCATGTTAGAGGGAAACAGACCCACGTCAGTCTCAGCTGCAGGGTTAGGGTAGAGGGGAGAGGGAGGATCAGGGTGCAGTGTAGTGTCAGAGGTGTAACTTGGACCTTTGCTGCCTCTCTTGTCAAGGTTTGTGTGTTTCTTCTAATTCCTTTTGAGCTTAACCCTGTTGTAATGCAGTGTTTGTGGTGGTGAGACTTGTCAGCCTTACCCTGGGATCTGCAGAGAGGCGGGATTTCTAGTTGTGTGTGGAGCTGCAGTGTGTTTGGACATTGGGGACTATTTTGCTGGATGCTTCACTGGACACAGTGGAAGACGATTCTGTAGCCAGGCTGGGCTTGAATCCTTCCTCTAATTTGTTATTTCCTCCGATAAGGCTCTGTTGACTGACTGGCCCATGTGGTCTCGGGGTAGGACGGTGGACGGAGCTGCCTTTGATGCTGTTGTATGTGAGGACAGTGTGGCTTAGAGATGGACTTTCAAAACACAATATGCTTGGTTTCCAAAGCTGAAAAGTTTCATTTTGATGCAGTTTGCTAAAAGTTTTCCGCAAACTTATATCATGTTTTTAGGCCAGTGGGCATGGTCTGAGCTTCAGATTAGTCCAAATGTTTAGTTTATACATGTTTAAATTTAAAGGTGAAGATCTGTGATGTATCTTAAAAGCTTTTCAATGTGTTTTTAATACATGGAGGAAAAAACGTCCATCAAAGTCTGTTGATGTCAGATGTATATGACATTTCAACCATATAAAGTCCCAGTCAGATTAGATATTTGTTTGTTTGTTGGAAAATGGAATACAGCAGTGGATCTTTGTCAATGTTGTTTTTCACTATTCTTGTTTTGTTAATTGTCTAATTATGGAAGTTCGGAGTTTTATTAAAAAAAAAGGTTATTTCTCATAAGCTGTGTTTTTAAATGTAACTGTGCAGCTCTTTTTATGCTTTATTTTACTCATAAATGGCATTGTGTAGTTTTGCCAGTCATTTTTATCTGTCCTGTGTTTGCCATATGTAGTATGATCACCATGCTTTTGTTTGGTTAGGTTACTTTATTTATACCCGTAGGTACATTTGTTTTGCAGTCAGAGCAGATCAGATGTTTGTATTTTTACTTAATCGGTGTCTTACCAGGTTAAAATCCTCTTTTCTAAAAGTTGCTGTGGCCAAGACGGCAGCATAAAATGATCCACACAAGGCCAAAACATACAACACCCAAACAGACAACTATGTGTAAAACCTACAAAGGTTAACAGCAAAGTGTCTATAAAACAGTATCAAAACCAGGAACAAAGATGAGCAGAAAATGATTCATTCACCAGTGAGTTTGCAGTAGTTTAAACCTGTTCAGTGATGCTACCAGAGGTTAACTATTCCAGGTGGCTGGTGCACAAAACATAAAAGCTTTCTTTCCCATCTCTGTCTGAACGCTTGGAACAGACAGCAGATATATGTCTCGTTTCCTTAGATTTTGACTGAAATATGAGCTTCATGAAAGCAGTTTGCAACAGTATGAGGACAGTTTGTCTAAAATAGCTTTGAAAATAAAAATATACCAGTGTCCCAAACAGTGCATACTCGTGATAGAGTTATAATGCAGAAGCTGACACAGTATCATGTAAAAGTATTGTCTGTTATAGTTCCACTCGCCCATGTTGTTTTAGTAGATAGTCTGTAAAACTTGGTCAATGAAAAACAAAAGCTCTGGATATGCACAATAAGCAACAAAGGTCAGGTGGCTGTCTCATTGTGATACAAATATTGCATATTTTTGTTAATGTGCTCTATATACTTATTCTTTTTAAATTGTGAAACAAACGAAATACACTGAGGCATGAAAATGTGCATATATGTTTACAGGCACAAGCTTTTAAATGTCCACATGAATCGATTCTTAAGACTGAGCTAACACTGCTGGTGTAGGAGCTCTGCTATGACACAGCTTTTTTGGCTGTCAGTGGTATAGCTCTGAAGAGAAGGGCAGCAGTAAGACGTGGAAAACAAACAGTTTTATTAAAATAAACACTGAAGGCTCAGATTATCACAGCCAAAAAAAAGGATTTGAGTATTAAATTCTGATCCGGTTGTAAATATTTCAGTTTTCTCTTTGGGGTGCAACAATACAAGTGTGTAGTGGAATGAAAATAACAGGAACTTGTTCACACTAAAATAGACCAGGCCAAACTTTCTGGCTTGTTAAACTGAACATTTGGTACTTTCCAAAAGAGTTAAAACATTTGCATTTCAGCCTAAAGAAAATTCTTAACTACAAAGGGGGGAAAATCTGTTCTAATATTATGATGATGATGATGATGATGATGATGATGATGATGATGATGATGATGATGATGCATGCTAGAAATACTTTTTTTTTTTTTTTTTTTTTTTTTTTACTTTTCCACAAAAATGAGTTTTTCCCCACTGACAGGTTCCATTTTTGAGTTTTTTTCTGCTTCTGCATTTGCAAATATTTATGGATGTAAGCTTTCTGGGTAGCCCAGCAATTTACAAGTCAGTGATGGCAATTTATAAAAGCACCCTTTTTCCAGGAGTAAGAACAGTAGATAATACCCTGTTCTCTACCAAAATACAGAGACTAAACAGGTCCCCTTAATGTTCTGGGTCTCTGATCTGACTGAAGAGGAGTCATTTAGCCTAGTTTCTGAGTCATTAGTTTGTAAAGAACAAGAACATTATCTAATTCACTATTACCTCATACATACAATATAACAATACTCAACTACTCTCTGTGATAGTTCATGCAGTCAGAAAATGTTCCAGCAATGCATTTTAACATGGATTTTTCCATTTCAATTTATATGAATGTAAAATAATTAATACTTCCTGTGTGGCTGTGAGGACTGTTTGAAAATAGGATCATGAAATTACATTGAGACTTTTTACTAAATTAATTCATTACTTCACTGGCAAGCTTTTCTCTTGTCATCCCTGTCTCCAGCATCTCCAGTGTCATTCTTTTAAACTCTTCCTCCGCTGGTTTAAGTTGATTCGACACATATACAGTACATCCCCTATTGTCATCACAGGATTAGTCTGAAGTGTCTAGCACACTGTGCCAACTGACCAAGAGTCCATATTAGTCTATTAAGGACATAACACGTGGAGATGGCAGAGGGCAATTCTACTATTTATAGATCTGAGTCATAAGTTGATTTGGTGTTAAGTGTATCCCACTGAGTGCTGCTGAGTCTACAATCAGCAGCAAAACTGGGAACTGTCAGATTTCCAAACATACAACTCATTAGACTGTGGTGTATGATTTTGCATGAGTGTTTAGGTCTGTTTTAACATTTTACTATTAGTATTTATCACAAATACATAAACCTAAACCTTGCAAAAATACCCATGTGATCCTTCAGCTTAATGCACATAAATCTGGTGGTTGTGATATGATGAGTTTATGATGTGTCACTGATAGGATCTGCACAATATGCAAAACATATAGAGGCTAAACATTCTCTTCAAAGGCTTTACTGTCTGCTCATCACATAAAAAATCAGGAATATATCCCTCCCACAAATATGTCTAAATTTCATCTTCTGTAGTTCTGCAGCTGATGAAGATGAAATGTCTTTGAAGAAGCTGTGGAGAGGATGTTTAGCCTCTCTGTATTTTCCAGACAGTGTGTGGATCCTATTAGTGGCTTTTTATTGTGAAATTGCACATCTGTTGTTATGTAAATGAGAAAAAGGGCAGAACAAGGTTATTGGGATAAATCATTATATGTTAGAGTTTATGATGTAGTAATGTAATTGCAAGACTGGATCACAGCTAAAGAAGCCAACCTGGAGGTGACGAACCCCTGTCGCATAATATTTGAACGTCTGTTGATTTTCACACATTTATGTTTAAAGATAAGCACAATTACAAATGACCAGTTTAATTAAAAAAAAAAAACTCTGATCGGTCCTGGTGACTTAAGGACACATGGCAAACATATAAAATTTGCTTAACTACTCCTTACTTTACCAGCCCGTTATACCAAACTGCACTAAGGACAAAGTCAGTTGTCCCTTCTCTGAATAACAAAGTTCAGCAAGCACAGTTTGCAATCAGCCTGAGAAACGATAATCTTCATGACTGGACAGTCATGGGAAGGGACAACATTGCCTACAACACAGATGAAGCCCTCTGGCCGGGCCCAGTTCATAGACATTATCCTGAGGCAGAATAATCTTTCTGATGTGTTTTTCTTCTTCTTCTTCTTCTTCTTTTTTGATTGTAACATGGTTTTTTGGTAAATTCACTATAAAATAAAGTTTTTTTTGTTGTAACTACATGTCCTGGATGCTGTGTTCTCCTTTTTTTGATGTAGTGTCTAATGACGGAGCTGCAGTGTGTATATGATTGACTCATTTGTGTATGATCTAAAAGCATTGTTTGATTTTCAGTGCTGGTGACATGGTTTTGAAGCAATTGCTTGATTTTGCCAGACGAGTCAGAGGTTTTGTGAATTTAGTTTGAGTATTTGGATTTGTGTTTAAGGTTTTGAGAAAATGAGTGGTGGTTTCAAAAAACGTGTTTTAGCAATTCAGACTAACTGTAATACACTGTAAAAAACAGTTTGACATTGTCACCCAAAAAGGTAAACTGATTAGATTAGAATTAGACTGAATACTGGTGCAGAGACACAGAGACAGCAAATCTGCCCATGGTTGTTGCTACATCTTGCCCTCCATATTTATCTCATCCCTAGTTTAGTATAAATAACCTTTGCACTGTAGCTCACACTACGCAGCAGTGTCTACCATACTGTAGTTCATGTGGTTGATGAACCTACCAGAGCATGTGTACAAAAACTGAATTAAGAAGTAATATCACATAATATGTTCTGGGTGTATTGCAAGTGAATAATGAACATTTGTTCTGCTTACCAGCTGTTGTAACCATCTTTCCAAGCTACATTCATCAGCCATACCGCCAACACACACTGGCTGACAACACTGTGTTAGAAAACAACTTCATTGATAGTAAACTGCTGTGTAAAACCTTTTGGCACTGATTACTTCCTTTCATTTCTTCATAACACAGCATCGCTGGCAGCCGGCTGATGGCTATGCCCAGCTACTTTTTACATTAGCAATCAATAATGATATTTTATTTGCTTGAAAACAGTGTGAACGTAATTGTAAGCAGAGCAATGTTTTTTCCTTTGTTGAATGTTTAAGAAAATGTTTGCTGCTTTTACAATTTTTCTGAATTGCTAAAACACATTTCTTGAAACCACCACTCATTTTCTCAAAACCTTAAACACAAATCCAAATACTCAAACTAAATTCACAAAACACAAAAAAAACTTTATTGTATAGTGAATTTACCAAAAACCATGTTACGATCAAAAAAGAAGAAGAAGAAGAAGAAAAACACATCAGAAAGATTATTCTGCCTCAGGATCATGTCTATGAGTTGGGCCCGGCCAGAGGGCTTCATTTACGTCGCAGGCAATGTTGTCCCTTCCCAGGCAATGGGCAAAAAACCCTCTGGTGTGGCGGATCCAGCCTTGACAAGACTGCACGTCTATCTTACCACAGGCCAGTTCCATTGCCTGTAAGAGATTTCCCCTGGTATATGGGTTTCAGTCATAGACTTTCCACCACCATGCAGAGAAAAACTCTTCTGTTGGGTTGAGGACATGCTGTATGGTGGAAGGAACACATTCTGTTCTTGGTCTTACTTTTCCTCATCCTTTTTGTCCAACACCTCATATTCCTCTACCTCTCATATTGTTATTCATAGTTGATGGATGTACCTGTGACATCTGTGCACTTTGAACTGGCTTATGATTTGTACCTTCTCATCACATAATTAGAAACAAGTGTGAACAATGTTGAATCGTTGTGTGTAAAAGATGACAACTGTGCTTTAGTTGTATTTAAGTTCTGCTGTCCTCTGTTTAGTGTTTTGCAACACAGGTTCATCACAGTGCGAATTGTGTTTTAGTGAGTGAGAATGTGTTTAGAGTTTAGCAAAATTAGAGTGCATGAGATTTTGCTAACAGAGTCTAAGTGCCTGAACTTGTTTAAGGTTTTGCAGAAAGAGTGATTTATTCAACAAACTGATTTAGGCTATTGAGATTTTGGTTCAGAGAATGGGGTTTATTGTTTTAGCAATTGTGAAAAACTGTAAGTACAGGTTGATATTGATAACACTCACCACAGTGGCCATGCGCTGCTCTACCATGCCAGTGTTGTAAGCATAGAGATAAACATCGACAGATAACCTCTAAGCCAAGTTGAGTTTTCCTTTAAGATTCCTAAAATATAGCTTTTTTTCTTTCAGCATCAGTGCGGTGCCTGGGAACAGCATTGATAACAAGAGCATCCAGGTGGGAGGTCAGTTGCCAGGCAGTGTGCAGACGGGGCCCCACCAGCCTAACCAGCAGCTCCTCCTGACCCCGGCCAGCCTCCAGCTTGCTCAGCTCCAGGCCCAGCTCACCCTACATCGCCTCAAGTTGGCTCAGGGAGGCAATACAGCCACTGCAGCTACTGTTCTCAATCAGGTTCTTTCCAATGTTGCCATGTCCCAACCCCTGTTCAATCAGCTACAGACTTCAGCAATAGTTGGGAATCCCCAGGGTACCTTACCCACAGGGGTGATAGGTTTTCCCACCTCAAATTCAGCTTTGGGAACTTTGGCGGGTGGAGGATTCAACCAAAACCCAGGGAATATGAGACTGAACCATTCTGGTGGAGGTGGCGCTGTGGGCCAACAGGGCACGGAGTATGGTAAAAAGTCAGGGTCACCTTACCCTTGTGATACTGACAGGTGTCTACAGTACAACTTATTTGGAGGGACATCTGCGGCATCATCCACTACCAGTGATGGACAGTACACAGGAATTAATACTCAGGCAAAAAGCAATGTTGGTTTTCAGAGAAATTTCTACGGGCAAGACAGACATGAACAGCAAGCTGGGGTAAATGTCAATGAGCAGAATGTGAATGTTTATAACACCACTGGGCATAAGGAGCAATGGAAAGGCACCACTAACTTGGGTCACACCGGAAAGGTGGATATGGTTCCTAATGCTGCAGCTGTGTGGACATCAGCTGGGCAGCTGATCCGGTCCAGAACAGAGCTGTATAACCCAGAGGAACCAACCCCTGACCCCAAGTTCATTCCCAGTGCTGGGGTTTCCTCTTTTGGCTCAAGTGGTATACAGGGGTTTGTGGGCTACCACTCCCCACATGGACGTGAGGAAGCTATATCTTCAGGCACCAAGACACTTCAGCCACATCAAGTCAATGATTACCACGCTGTCACACCCACTCAACTGCCACACCAGTGTAGCATCTGTGACAAGAAGGTCTACAACCTCAAGGTGAGTGATCTGTCAAAATGTAAATGAATGGTTGTTGTGGAATTGAATTGAATTGTAGAATAGAAACACAAAAGTACACAAAATTGTTCTGGCTTTAGAAACAGTATTCTTCTGGAGAGACTGGAAAATCAGGTGGGACTATCTAGTGCTGTTCTAAATCAGTCCATCCATCCATTATCTATACTGCTTATCCCGAAGAGGGTCACTGGGGACTGGAGCCAGTTCCAGCTGACATTGGGCAAAGGGCAGGGTACACCCTGGACAGGTCACCAGTCTATCAAAGGGTGTTCTGCCTCAGTTCAAAATGTATCTTCAGGACAGGAATTACTTTATCGCCATTGGTTTCCATAAATCTGAGCAAATTGTTGCACCATATGGAGATCGTCAAGGTTCAATCCTTGGATCATCATTGTTTAACCTGTACATGCTTCCTCTGGGCAACATCATACACGATAATAATATTTCGTACAATACTTACAGTATGCAGATGACATGCAGATTTATTTAGTTCTCACCTCAAATGATTATGGTCTCTTGAACACATTCCATTGGTGCTCAGAGCAAATCAATATCTGGATAAAAATAAAATTTAACCAGTTAAATAAGGATATAAATAAAGATGTTTTTGGTAACAAAAATGAAAGATTGAAAGTTATTGCTTACCTTCAGTGTGGATCTATCAAAACAAGAACTGGTCAGAAATCCTGGTGTCCAAATTGATGCTGATCTTAACTTTAGGAGTCTAAATCAGCCTACTTTTATTTGAAGCAAATATCCAGGCTCAGGAGCTTCATGTCCAGAGAAGACTGAAAAATGTACTTATGCCTTTATTGACAGCAGAATAAACTATTGTAATGGCCTTCTGTCGGGTCTTCATCCAAAACCTGTTAAACAACTTCTGCTTGTTCAGGATGCTGCAGCTAGAGTTCTGACTACAACTAATACAGCTGAGCACATCACTGGCTGCTGTTATTTTTTTGTGGGATAGATTTTAAAGTGCTGCTATTAGTATATAAGTCACTCAGTGGTCTGAGACTGCAGTATATTTCTGATCTTTTTTAAAGAACATCAACCTAAAAGGTTTCTAAGCTCTGCCTTTGGTATTATGCAGCACAAAGATGGAACCAGTTTCCATAGGACATAAAATCTGCAGACACTGTTTTTAAATGTAAACTGAAAACACTGCTGTTTGCACATACCTTTAAATGATCGTTTTGCTGTTTTTATTGCTTAATGTCATCTTTTAAATGCTGTTTTTGAACGGTGTTTTATATTTTCTGTCTGTCCTGCATATGAAACACCTTGAGTTGCCATTTGCTGGAAATGAGTGCTATAGAAATGGAGTTGAGCTGAGTAGATGAGAACTCACTCACTGAGAAATGTTCTATTTAATTTTTCCCTGTCACGAGATTTATAGGAAGGGCATGTAAGAGCTACCAAAGGCATTTCGAGCCTTAAGCTTCCAATGTGGTCAAGCTGTTGGAGTCTATATTTGGATGGTGTGTGTGTGTATGTATGCATGTGTGTAGGACTGGGACCAGCATGTGAAGGGAAAACTGCACCTACAGAACCGAACGCTGTACACACATGAAAGGTGAGTCATTTGCTCTCCCATGCACTGTTGATTTACTACTGAGTGATGACTTCAGAGGTTCACAAATCTAGTAGCTTCACTCTGTTTATTCTGTTGATTTGTTGACTTTCAGACAACTGTAAGTAAAATTATTATACTTGGCCATGATCCGATAAATTTTGCGCTCTCTTACCAGCTACATATCATTTTTTAGTTTTAGCCCTTTATTCATCAGTTCAGAGAAAACTCGTATCTCCTGAGTGTTGGAAGGAGTTTCTTTACCTTTTTCTTGCTCTACAGCTGACTTAATGTTTCTATGAATATGAGCTCTGTCACAAGATATGAGTGAGCACACCAGAAGAGCAGCAGCTAAAATCAGCCTTCTGTGATTGTTGCAGTACCACTGTGCTATCAGATGGAACTGCTCACTACGCTGTCTGTGGGCCTTCCGATGGAGGTCTGAACCCCGGAGGGACGAACTCCGTGGTTTACTCTGCTGCAAGTCAAGGTGGGGTAACCAATTTTTGACCACTGCCAACGAAGTGTCCCTTTTTGCTGGCGATGCTAGAGTGATACGTTTCTAATCTCTGGATTATGTTAAACTGAGTGAGGTCAGGGAGTATTTTTAGTTATGTGAGAGTATGAGACAATATGCTTTTAGAACTTGACACAGTGTGTTTTGGTCTACTGAGATATTGCATTAGAATGAAATGTTTTGAACTGCAACACTAACCCAAACCTTGTTTTGCACTTTTTCAGGGTTTATGACTTTATAGCTACAAAACCACAAAGCTGATGACTTCAGTGTAATGGTGCACTACTTGTAAACAAACTGAGCACCTGTTCCCTATCATATTGATTGTATTTCTCCATTATGCTACATAACCCTTATGTATTCGTTTATGTGTAATTCCTGTAAAACAAACTACCCAGACAGTGTAAATGAGTTTGGAATTTATCTTTTAGCAGCTTCAAGTTAGAAAGAAATCCAAGAATCATAGTTAAATATGTAACCTCCCACTGATTCTTTATTTTTAAATGAAGTGTTCAGTGTTTAGAAAAGTTAGTGAATAATAGCTGTAAATAAGAAGGAAAGAATGTGCCTTATTTTGAGCAACTCAAGGCACGACTGTTGTAATGAGCTAGCTGCATCATGTGCCATTTTACAAAAGTCCAGAAGACTCTTTATTATAGAGGTACTGCAAACTTCAGTTTAAAGGACAAGGCCGGTCATTTTCTATATTAATAGTATTTTTCAAATTTTCAAACAACTGCTGGAACAACTACTAGTTTATAACAGTTCTTCGCAAAGGTGCACAGTATATTCTGAGCCCTTTTTCCCAACCTCATGTTTTCAAATGCCATAAATATACAAAAAGAAAATTGTTTTTAAATCACTGAATTATTTAAAATAGGGAAACTAACAATGATTTTAAATAGGACATTTTCTAAGACATGAAGTCAACAAATTAAATCTTTTCCCACACATTTGGTCTACTATACCGTGTGAGGAATATTTTAAATCGTCCAATTTTTTCCACAGATGTATCCTCAGGAACCAATACATCATACTTGCCAGCTGCAGCCATGAAGACTTATCCCGTGTCAGACACAGGATTTGCCTCACACCAGCCAGAGTCAAAGGTCAGACAAATGTTTGGGTTTTTTCTCAGGATTGTTTTTGTGAAAAGCTCTGAAGAGTGCTACTGATAAATGTGAGAAACGTCTGTCATAGTATAACAGGATTTGGTTATACTCGGAGGGCAGTGGCCAGTGTTCAATGGTATTCTTTGGTGCAGAGTGAGAGGGTCATACTAACGTGATATACTATTACATTTTATATCTATGTTGTAGCTCGGCAGCAGGAAAATGTTTCAAAGGAGATTAATGAATGGGCCCTGAATGTATTTTGTGCAATGAATGGACACAGAACATTTTCTTGACATACAGCTCCTGGGGCCCAACAGCAAGCTTTGCATGGGCTTGACAGCTAATTTCCTCTGACTTGAATAGTCCAGCAAACTGTCATTAATTGTTGGCTGTGTTAAGATAGGTCGTATATTTTTTGTTTCTTGTTTTATCACATAATGATTATCCAGCCCAGGATACAATTTTAGCAGTAAAATAGTGTAACAAAATGGCTTTTGTTTTTTTTACCAAAGAAGATATTGTACAACAGTGAACAGTGTATGAAATTATTCATACTTTGATAATAACATCACATTGTAATCTACATCCTGCTGTAAAAATTAGTTAACAACAGACAAAAACCCAGCTGTGTCTTTAATTGTCTGCCTTTCAGAACAGAAACAGTTTGATGTTAAATAAAGTAGCTGTCTACACAATCTCAGCTCTACATCACACATACAGTATGTAACAGCAGCTTAATTATTATTATTGTTTTATTTACAAGAAAGATTTGAAAGGGCTGCATAGTATAGACTTTGAGTCCCAGTGAAAACATATAGATGAAATTGAGCACAGCGGTACAGCAACAAATTACCAGGACATCACAAATAACATAAGAATTAGTCAGGAATGTGTTATCCATATTGAACTGACATAAACCTATGTGACATGTACTAAACAATTTTTTCACTCAAAAATCACTAGGAATTCAGTATAGGGTGCAGACATATATTTTAAAAGTGTGGAGAGTTACCAGTAATGAAGCAAAATTAATGTTATTGTGTAAACAACCTATTCTTGGTTCTGTTTATTGAGTCCAACTGGCAGTGACGTTTATGTACGTATTCTGGTGGTGGCACTGAGCTGTTGCATCTGAACTTTTTAAACGATAAAGCCAGTCATTTTCTATATTAATAGTATTTTCAGCAATCCCCATATGGAGACTAAAAACAACAGTAAATTGCCTCTACTCATGTCTGTCAGTCCTATATTAGCTTATTTGTCTGTGCTATAGACCTCCATGGTTGTTCAAAAACAATTAAAAACACCTCAGGAAAACACACCGCTGCACTGGGTGACATGTATCGTCATTATGAAACACAAAACGCTGATATTTTTGAAAAATGTTGCCTCAAATGTCTGCAACTTTTTATTGCATCTGAAGTCAACAAGAGTCAAGGGTCCATGCACAAAATCCCAGGATATGCTTAACAAATATTAGAGTCTGGTGTTTTGTAATGATGAAACATGTCACTCGGTGCAGTGATGTGTTTCCCTGATGTGCTTATGTTTTTGAGCAACAATGGAGGTCTGCAGCACAGATGAATAAGCCGTTCCAGGTTGGAGACTGACAGACATAATCATAAGTAGAAGCAATTGGTTTTAGTCTCTGTTTGGGGATTGTTGGAAATACTGTTAGAGAAAATGATCAGCTGTATCCTGTTAACATCAGTCTGCTGTCCACAAACCATCAAGGTGTGGACAACATCATCATCATTTTATGGTCGGGGTTTTATGGAAAATAATATGTTCTTTCCACTATTTTTGAAAAGATATTGCTGTCTCAAATCTAGTGTCTGATTTGTAAAAGAGTTGTGTCATAAGCCAAAAGTCAAAGAAAGTTTGACTTCTCATTTATTAGCTACTCCACTTTTTCTGTCTTAAAGTATTAGTCTTTTTTTGTGATACAGTTCCATTATTTATGAACTAGTTGTTAACATTTCTTTGTGTTTGTTTTGAATACTGATACAGTTGCCTCTGATTATGTGTCGACTTGTTTAATAAACAGACTTTGAGATTGTAAATGTTTCCCCCTTTACACATTCTACACTTCATGGCTTCTGCACCCAGTGTGAAGTGTATGTTAGTGTTGGGAGCTCCATGAACAAAGTCCTCATAAAACCAGAGAGCTTGGCTGACGGTCTGAGGTGGGATTAGGACCCCAGTCTGTCCCACACATGGAACTGTCTGTCAGCTTTGTCAGGCGAAAGAGGAGGAGGAGGGCACTGGAAAAATTGTAGATGCAGCCCGATGGTTGCAGAAATAAGACCCTGTGATATAACAAACTTTACAACTGCTTTCTGTGATGATGCTAACAGAAAACAAGGTGTCAAACAGCATGTGCAAAAACTGGTTTAATGGTGGAAATAGAGAGAAAGTGGTTCTTATGTTTTTAAAGATGAATGGGAACTAATGAGAAAGTTGAAAAAAGCACTAAAAGGTGTCATACAGTTTATCAGAACAGAAAAGAGGATGCATATAAATGCAAGGGATGTGGAGACAATAACACTTTTTAACTTCTCTACATCCCTTCAATGGCAGCACTAGTTCTTTATATTGTTTGTCATCTGCATATATGTCCACTTCATAAAATAACACAGTGATATCGCTACAGCTTCCTGTCTATCTTTTACTCACTGCTCACCCACCCACGTTTTTAATTTAAAGGGGAAAGACAACGTGATATAGAGAAATGCAGGTCACTGTACTTAGCAGCCTAGAGGGATTGGTGTCAAATGTGTGAAATGTGAAATGTCTGGGGCCAGTCAGCTGATGAGAAAACTTTCATTATCACTTCTACACTACTATTAATAGAGACAATGAGGTAGCCTGTATCATGGAGGGGAAATGACGTGACATCTTGTTTGATAGTGTCACATTAATATTTTTCCTAGAGAAGGCTTGATTCTGATGTGCTACACAGATCGTTAAACAATCACGACAACATTCTTGGAAGTATGGCTTTTTGGCTGTCAAGTTCACAGTCAGATGATGAGGTCAGCATCAGTTCAGTCTCTGTGCATCCAGTTGAGGGTTAAGCCTAACTTCACACAATTACTGGAAGCAGTGAGGAACTGCAAGCACAGACAAAAAGTGTATAAAAACAACAACTGAGATCCTGTCCTTATTAGAGGGTTGGCTGGTTTGAACACACAAGTGAACAGTTGAAAAAAATCTGATGACCAGCTCAGTTTATACTGGTCATGGTGTTAATAGAAGTCTAAGCAGGATGAGATTATTCTGATTCTGGTTTGGTCTGAATGTTTAAAAAAAGTGAGATATGAAGGTCTTTGACTGAATTCACCAACAGCTGTTTTTAGGTGTCCGATACAGTTTTGCCAATGTTCTGTGTGATGTTTAAAACAATATTCATGGTTGGTCATAGACTGTAATTTTTTATTATTATTTTTTGCAGCCACTTACAGCCAGAAAGGCAGCCGCAGGGCGAGTTGTTCACATCTGTAACCTCCCTGAAGGCAGCTGCACAGAGAATGATGTCATTAACCTGGGAATACCTTTTGGCAAAGTCACCAACTACATCCTCATGCGCTCTACCCATCAGGTACAATAAAAACTAATTTATCAATTGTTTGTTACTTATATGTATCAATTAATATTTAAAATGTCCTTCCTTGGTTACACAACATTATTACATAAAAAGGTATACATATCAGATTTTTGGTATTTGTTTGATGGAGTCACTTCATGCATCAAAGACTGTGCAGGGTTGTAAATGCCAAAAATTAAATTAACCATGTGGGGTCAAAGGTCAAGGGTCACAACCATCTTTTCAATTTTGGCATGTATTCAATCAGCAGGCGGTCCAGCTGCTTGCCAGGCTTCCCACAATAGGTCAGTGGGCTTTGATCACCAGTGGCAGCATGCAAAGTCTGACCCACATTAATCAATATCTTTAGAGCAATTTGACGGTATGAGGGGAGTTGCTCGTACTGATGGACCTAAGGAGAATTATCACTTGACTCAGCAGCTGGCCTCAGCTTTACAGAGTTATTAGCTCAGTGTTTAGCAACCTGTAACTTTATTGCTCTGGTTCACTCTTACTGCTCTTGTAGCATTCTTGGCTACAGCAAGCAACAGCCATAAGGCAATACTGATAATCCTTATCCAACTCAAGGGTCTAAGCACTGAGAGTGACATATGCTATACAGATTATAAAGTCCTTTGAGGCAAATTTCAGATTTGTGGTATTGGGCTATATAAATAAAATTTGGCTTGACTTGACTTTGTCATTACTTACTGGGGATTTAACTGTTTATAGCAGTCATACTAAAATCCTGTTCTGGTCATTTCCTAAGGCAATGAAATGTGATGCTTTGTGATGATGGTTTTCAAAGATTTGCTTAGATCCACTGAGATGTGAAATGTGTTAGTACCATAAAACTGTCAGAAGGGAAATAATGTTTACTCTAATGTCTTTTCTTCCATTAGGCATTTCTGGAGATGGCTTATGTTGAAGCAGCTCAAGCCATGGTTCAGTATTACCAACTTGCTCCAGCTATGATTAACAATCAAAAACTTCTCATACGAATGTCTAAGAGGTACAGGGAGCTACAACTGAAGGTAAGACTGAAGAACAAAGTGAACAGCTGGTTATTGGCTGTTATCCAATTACTAAAATTCTCTTTTCTGTATAGAAACCAGGCAAAGATGTTCAATCAATCATACAAGATATCACCTCTCAATGGGAAAGGAATGAGATTCAAGAACTTGAACAGTAAGGCAACTTTTCATTGTCCTTTCAGTCTGGAATCTTTGTTTATGTGTAGGTGAGGAAAGTTTAGGTATAAAGCAACATGGAAATGTGTGAAAATGTCAAAGATTATCAAAATTAAGTTGAATCAGTGTGATATTTCTGAACTAAAAACAGCTACAATACAAAGCACAGCTGGAGAAGATTCCTCTATGAAATTCAACTATCCTCTTCCCCTAGCTATGTGCCAGAAAGAGCACGCTCCCGCAGTCCACTCAACCGCTCTCTCAGTCCGCATTCCCACAGTCCCAGTTTTACATCATGCAGCTCAGCCCCCAGTCCCCAGGGGCCACCATGCAGGGGTCTGGAGAGAGGTAGCAACGACCTGGGACCCCGCCGAGACTCTTGGGATTGGTCATCACACTTAAGAAGGAGTGAGGACAAAAGGGAGAGGGATGATCCATGGAGGAACGAGGGAAGTGTGGATGACAATCGGCCTAATGGACGGGCGGCTGACCGTTGGAAGGCCTACCAGAAACCTCTAGAACATATCAGCTCGAGATCTGCAGATGAGCGAGGAGGAGGTGAAGGGCTGAGGGACAACAGAGACTGGCATCCACGTGGCAGCCCTCAAGGCATGTTCTTCAGCTCTTACAGGACCATGGAGGATGACTTCTACATGAAGGAACAGATGTACAAGTCAGACAAGCCACCCAGACCCCAATACCAAAGGCACGATACAAAGCCAAAGAGGAGGGAGGGAGGTGACTACCACGGTAGATTGAGGCATTCTGAGTTTGAAATGACTGAGGAGCTGGTTCGCAGAACACCAGAGGAAAAAAGACACATTTCACCTGGCATGGGCAGGAGCAGAAGGCACACTACAGCCGAGAAACACGAGCACGGAAACACTACTGAAAATACTGTGAGTAACTTATGTGAATGTGCATTATTGTTGTATACCTGCTTTATGTGACACTGAGCCCATACTTTTTTCAGAAATGCCAGCCGAAAGAAAAATCTGTTTCCCCTCTGCAAAAAAAGAAGTCAAAAGAGGCTAGTAAAGATAGAGACACTGTGAGTAAACATTTTGATCTGTACATCACATTCAAACTCCTTTAGACCCTTAGTTAAACCCATCGGTTAAATGTGAACTTGCTTTTTTTCTTAAGGATAAGGAATGCAGAAGTGGAGATGACACTGATGAGGAGTGTTGGTATCCTAAAAACATGGAAGAACTGGTCACTGTAGATGAAGTTGGAGGGGAAGATGAGTCCATTTTTGAGCCAGACCTTCTTGAGCTGGAAGAGTATGCATCCTGCCCCAAAGAATCTGCAGAGGAAGAAGTGCTAGAGGAGCACATATCACCTCCTACCTCCTCAAAGGAGGTGCAAGAGACATTGTACAATAAGTCTAACCAGGAAATGTCCTGTGGGGGATCTGAGGAGCAGGTAGAAACATCTACAACTGAGAAAGCAGGGAATATTTTGACTGTAACCAGTCCTGAAGAACAGAAACTTAATCCAGTGGCTGCTGAGCTACTGATCACTAACCTTAGTGAGGCAGTCAAATGTGCACTGGAAGGGACATGTTTAGAAGATAAAGCAGCCAACAGTGGGCCACCAGAAGACCAAGAGAGAAATCACATTAGAGTATTAGAGGACAGCAAAACCCAAAAAGTAGGAGACGACATTGAAATAGTTGCTAATGGGGCACAACACAAGGGTGGCGTTCTTAGAAAAGGTACGTTTCAAATGAGAAATCAAATGTTGGCATAAGAAATGAATAAGATACATTTTTTCATTGCAGGAAGCATATTTACTAAATATCTTGCATAGAAATTATATCGACTGTAGATTAATGGGAGGACATAAATCTTTTTCTGCAACTCTTTTAGCTATTGTACTAAATTTATTATATTGCTGAGTAAAAGAAAAAATCATTGCTGAGCAGGTATAGTGCATGCTGCTTTTCTCATAATTTCTGTGCCTTTCATAGAGACTGAGGTCCTCTTGCCATCTCGTGAGCAAGACAAAGCTGTCAGTGAACACAACATCCCACTGGGTAAGTGTAACAGGTTTTCATTCTAATCCAGTATTGTACTGAGAATAGATAAAGCCACTGAAGATGTCAAAATGTAGTCATTACTATTTTGTCAGAAAATATCAGTTTCCATGAAATAGAGGAGTGGCAACAATGATGAAAATAGTACGAGGAGTCTGTGGTTAGATTCATTCCGGTTGTCTTTGAGCGAGTCTATATTGAGTGGGTCACAGACACAGGTTCATGGGGTTTTCAGCCAGTGGTCTTAGTCCTAATGATCCAGTGTTATCATTTATACCATTACAAAGTGCACTGCCAGCCTGCGGCATTAGCACTCTAATTAGCTGGAATTGTTAGGCTACTTGCTGACCTACATTCATAAGTAGGTTGTGAAATGCACCCCAGAGAGAAGATTATTTATATTATCATTAGGGGTAGAATGACACAGCTAAACACATTGCCGGTCTAGGACTGCTGCACGGAGACTTGCAAAAGCAGTGTTGCAATGTGGCAACAACTGACCACACTACAGACACAAGAGCTGTGTGTGCCATTAGCTGTGTGGCTATTTCTGATGTATGACGTCCCACGTGTGTGTCTGTGCGCAAAGAAAAGTGTCCATTGGTAGCATAACAAATTTAATGCTGATGAGTCATATGGTTGTTGTTGCTAATTTTTTTTTATCATCACATTGATCTGAAAAAGGATTTTTGAAATATACTTTAGCACTTGCCTGAACAGTGTTTTAAAATAACTTAAATGTTGTGTGTACTTGTTCTTACTGTGTAATTTCATGTAATCAAGGTATGACTGTGCTGGAATACACACTGAAGCCCTTTTCAGACATGCATTGGAACCCAGAAATTCTCTAGACATTACCTGGGGGAGCTGTTTGTGAGAATGCAAATGTCCAAGTCAGTGTACCTGGACCTTAAGTGGGCTTTACCCTGCCAGCTCCCTAGTACAAAGTCTGCGTCAGGTCTGAGTGAGCTGGAGTGAGTCCATGTGAGAATACAGCAGCGTATAGTCCACAGTATTCACATGAGCCAGTGGGCGCGCTGATGATGTTCTATCATGTGACTGACGTCAAACCAGAAGAAAAAAACACCAATGACCAAAGACACCAATGAAAATATCTAATAACTGGAGACATGACGAGATTCAAGAACTTCTGTATTCATTTCTCTGATTGTGTTTTAGTGTGGGGTACTTAGCATGATTTGCCTCAGTCTGTCACCGCCGTGCAACAGCGATATCCCTGGC
The DNA here is from genome assembly GCF_001952655.1 of Monopterus albus. Lineage (NCBI taxonomy): Eukaryota > Metazoa > Chordata > Actinopteri > Synbranchiformes > Synbranchidae > Monopterus > Monopterus albus. Next base: position 418,418 of record NW_018128132.1, read on the forward strand.
TGGGAGTAAATAAGGAGCGCAGCCAAAGTTAGCTAAAGAAAGCACTATGTGTGGCTCATTTTTAGTTTGTTTTTAATATTTTCTCTGTGATAGATGTTGTGATTTTTCATTGCTATATCTTTTTCTTTGATTTAAAACTTTTTTCATTGACTAGAATCAATGAAGCTGGGTCTATGTTTTGGTTGAAACATAGAGGAAGCTGGTTCAGTAGAAGAAGCACCCAGGTTACATTATCCAGTCTGCCACTGATAATAGAGTCATGGTTTGGTTTCTTTGTGTCAGTGTAGATGAAATTAAAATCTGGTTGAATTAATGAAAATAACATTTGATTAAATGAGGGGAATAAGGTGTACAATAAATGTAAGTATTTTTTTTATTTTCAAAGTAAGACAAAGTTAGTCATTTCATTAAACAGTTTGTAATATTGCTTCTAGTACTAATGGTGTAAATCCCCTTTGTGAGTATCTCATCTTGTCACGTGCTGGTTTCTAATTGTTGTGCTTGCTATCTCATAGGAGTGGAGTTCATCGAGCCAACGACTTCCTTCTACTGTAAACTCTGTGGACTCTTCTATACCAGTGAAGAAACTGCAAAAACGACACACTGCCGCAGCACAGTGCACTACAGGAACCTGCAGGTACACATGCACAGTGATACACCAGTCCTTCGGGTGATAACCATGACAAAGATGGCAAACCAGAGTAAAATCTGGAATTAAATATTTTTACATTTTATTCAGTCTTTCCTCCTTGAATTGTATGATCGACCCTAACTGAGGTTTGTATCTGACAGTAACTCTGTGTGTGTGGTGTATGAACGTTTCCACCATGCCTGTTTGAGCATTGCTCGTGAGCACAGTGTTCTTTTGTTGGACAAAGCAAGGAATTTAAAGACATCGCCTTAGGCTTGCAATTTTTAAAACTATTTTTGATATTTTATAGACTAAAAGTTTAAGAGAAAATCTAACTGACAGACTAATAAGGAATGCCAGCACATGCAGTCAGATGGGCAAACACAAAATAAGACAAAGACTTACACAACATACTGTGCACGCTGCATGTAAACTTGCAGTTGTATTAGGTTTCTGATTACTGGCACCATGCCACCTTGTATTTCTGTCATTGTGGGCAGCACAGCTGAAGCAGGTCAGCAGAGCGACAGTTCCCAAGTGTTTGACGAACTACATTCCATGGAGGAAAAGATATTTTAAACAGTTGTGCTGTCTGTCAAAACGCCAGGGTGTATGTGCATTGCTTTTTGTCACCCTTTTGACCTTATATTTCTGTTTTACTTTATTTACTCATCATCAATATGTAGTTTAAATATATTACTATTATTGTTGTCTTGTATAGCAACAGAGACTTTTGGCTTAGTTTCAGTTTCATCGTCACCTTTGACTGCTGTACATAAAAATAGGCTTCAGTATTTTAAATGTTTAAATGCGTATAGTTTTACTATTCAGACTTGTAGTATTTCATTTTACACTTTAGAATATGTCACTTCAGATTGGTATTTGTGTAATATCCTTTTGGACTACCAGTGACTACAGTTCTCTTACACTCATTCACTCAAATGAAAATGTTTTAGGTAGCCCTGAATATGTTTCATATAATATGTTTCATGTAATGTTGACGTTGATAAAGACTGACCAGATGGCTACTTGTCTACAGTAATGACTTTTGTCATCAGATGCTGCTTCCTTGTCCTTTCCTTTCTTAAAAAAGAAAAATTTAATCTCAGTGGAAATGCCATAAATCAGGAAAAGTAATAGAAAGGACCTTTATACAGCCAAGTCATTAACTGTTATACTGTATTTTATACATATTGCATGTATTTTGGATTTTGAGTTTTTATTTGCTTTTTTTTCTACTCATCCACAGAAATATTTGTCTCAGCTGGCAGGGGAAAGTCTGTTGGGCACACGTGCTGATCCCTCAGCTGCACAGTGACAGCTTGACCTCTCACCTCTCATACAGAAAGAACACAATCATGTGTGTGTGCTGGTGGTGCAAGGCTATGGACAAATACTGTATAGGATGGATAGAGTATGTAGACAATTGTATTGAGTTTGATATCTTCAGAAGAGGGATGCTTGGATGCCCAGAGTGAATCTGACTATTCAAATGTTGGTTCTTAATTGTGTACATACTTGAAGTGTAATATATAGTGAGTCTGTAATATTTAATTGCCATTGTGCTTTGGTTTATCAGTGTTCTTACAATTTCTCTTGTTGCATTGCATATATATTTTTTAATGTATATATATAATGGCAATGAAGCAATGATAATTAGTGTGAACAAACATACAGTTTGGACTTCTGTTAGTCCATTTATTAGGCTTGAATCAGTTATTCTCATGAGATAACCTTATTTTGAATTTGGACAGTAGGCTACATTATTCTAGCAATGATGATTATTACATTTACAGCTGTAAAATGACTTGAAATACTTCATATATTAAGGAATGTTATACTCAGTTAAAAAAACTGAGGCAGATTCTCAGGTTTGTTGCATTTGTTGAACAGATTTAAATGTATAGCTCAGTATACAACATCCAAATATTTATTTATTTAAAGGCAGGAGACCATGTGTTGAATTTATTAGAGCAAAACAAGCAATATTACAGTGATTACTTCAGAAAGATTATCAATCCAGACTTTCTTTTGTATACTGTGAATAGTGATCATGATCGTGTTGGTTTCTCTAACAAAATTTGAATATGATTTTTTTTTATGTAAAAAAAAACAACAACTTTATTTTAAAGGACGTGTTTCCCCTATATTAAAAAATTACAAATCTTGTCATAGAGCCTGGAACTGATTTTACCAAACATATTATAGTAGGCCTACACTGTGTGATATTGATAATACAGCCAGGAACACTTCCACAGACAGGGTATGGTAAAAGAGCTCCCTCAAGTGTTGAGGCAAAAGAACAATATTGATGTCTAGGTCTAAATATTAAAATTCAATTTTGATATTTATGTTTGTTCATTGATCCTGACCTGAATTATTGCCCTTTTTATTAAGATTTTCACTGTCAAACATTTAGTCTGCTTACTCACAAAGAATATTTACACAATATAAACAATGGAAGTCACATGTGGAATACCAGCTAAATCTGATTTTCACCAGTTTTACCAAGCACGCATTACCATCTGAACCCAAACCCCTTAAAGTGAACTAAACCCATCAAAACTACCCCTGAATTTTTTATTTAATTTGAAAATGAAGGCAGTTTAAGGTCAATTGAGGCATAATTTTCCATGTTTTTGGTCAGCTGTTAAACATTCCTTAAATTGTGCAAAACATCCACATCCAGTAAAGAAATTTGTTTATTTAATCCCTTAATTTATCTATACTATGCCAATAAAAATAGCTCAATTTCATCGCCAGTAGTAAGGAATAAATCAATGGATTTTTAAGGTTAAAAAATTGATTTAGTTTCATAGTGAGCATCTTTCCATTTTTTATATCAAATTCAGTGGTACTGTTGTAAAAGAGTTTAAAATTTAATATGTAGGCCTAAAATTCAGCTTCAGTAATTTTGTTTGTTGGTCGATTCTGACCAGAATTGTTTCTTTATTTATAAAGATTATCAGTGTCTTACATTTAGTCTGCTTACTCACACAATACATTCACACAACATAGCCAATCTATGGGTCTGAATAGTCAATTTTAATATTTGTGTTTAAACAATTAACATTAATCCTACTTAAAATTGAAGCTGTTTTTATCAAGATCCTTACGTGAATTAAGTGTTCGGAATAAAAGACAATCACAAATTTGTCAAAGTGAATTATAATAACTGTCATCATCATTCATTAATCTGAATATAAAAGCAAACACTCAAAAAATAGAAAATGCAGTTGCACAGTGCTACAGATGGGGGCAGCACTTTATAACCCGCAAACACCACAGAACATGCGAGAAGAAAATACCGTGTTCTATTTTCATTGGCTGTTGTGCTAATAAAACAGCTCTAGCCAATCAGAGAAGGAAAACAAAGACTGCGCGGCTGCTGTTGCTGGGCAGATAAAAGCAAAACGGCGTATTTGTGTCAGAGAGTTAAGGTTGGACGCGAGAGACAGTCGGGGTTTTTAAGCGTAAGTTATTTAGTCCATTTTATGCATGTTTAATGTGACATTGTTGTCAAGGATTTAATGGTTATATCGTTTGTAGCTTAAACGTGCACTTTGAGCTAGCGGGCTCTATGCAGTTGGATTCTTTATTATTGGCGACTGGGTGTCCTCTCAGATAAGTAAAAGGCGAGTCGACGATTTAGCTAACGTTAAATGTCAAGTGCAAACTCTGATTTTGTATATAAAGACGGACGCTAAACATTTATATTTAAGTGCTGTTAGATACTCCGAAGTTTAGCCTCTCTTGACAGGAAACATTCAAGCCAGCGCAACATTAGTCATTGTTTATCAACAGTGACTGTGAATGAATGGGGGAGGGGATGCTGTTGCGTTGCAGCATGTCTGGGCATGTTGTTAAAGCAAATTTGCATATTAAATCTCAGTTTCTTCTTCGGTGTTGCAGGTGTCATTTCTTTTTTTGCACATTGTTCTGCTGTAAAATCTTTTTTGTACGGTTAAAGATGGCAGCTGACTGCGAGGCCTGGCTGAACGCAAACCCCTTTGGTGAGTGGGAACCAGTCAGCAATTTAAATGCTTCATCAGCTGTGTGTGTATGTCACAGGGACTTTTTCATGCGGAGGTGGTTCATTTCTTATTATCCTGCATTGCTTGCTGGTTTAGTGATGTTGAACTAGGCCTTGTTTTCGTTCTAATGCTTATCCGACATTTAGTGCTTTACTGCAGATAAAAAGTGATGGCATAGTTCTGGCATAAGCCATGTTTTCCTGAGTTGACTCTACTTGTACATAAGCCCCTTTTAAAAATATATTTCAAGCACAAATGTAGGAATCAGCTTTAATTTTACTGATCTGTGCAGCACATAAAAGTAATTTAATAACCATCTGTCCACTCGCCTCCATTTTGCCTTGTGAATCCCACAGAGGCTGAGGACCTGAGTGACTCTTTTGTGTCCGGAGATGAAGACAGTGCAGGACTGGTTCTCACCAATAAAAACATCACTGAGATCAATGGAAATTGGCTTACGTCATCTAGCAACAGCATCCACGAGGCACGCCTCAAGGCGAAGGCCAAGCGGAAGCTGAGGAAGAACTCCTCCAGGGACTCTGGCAGGGGGGACTCCCTCAGTGATAACGGGGATGTGGTCAGGGGAACCTCGGCAGTCCCCACCAGCCCCAAGAGCAAGCTGCTGGACAGAAAGTCCCGACTGGGAAAGGGCAGAGGCCTGCCAAAGAAAGGTAAGAAATCTTCTCATTTAGATCATTTAGAAGTCATTATCCTTGTTGTGATAGGACAGTATGATACTATTATGCTATCATGTAGGCCTAACACTGTGATACCAAAGAGACTGAATGTGTCAGTTTCTCTTGATTTTCAAAGGATAACCTTTTGCTGTTCATTAGCACAGATTACTAAATGTCAGTCAAACAGCAACTGGTGTTTGAGGGCTTCAGAGAGAATCGCCTCATGACTGCCATTACTGTCATATTTCCATCTAGTAGCCTAAAACTATTATCCTAGAAAAAATGGCCAGGTGGTGTTAGGCAGCTAATACCAATTTGAAAGAGAATAAGAGGAAAGCTTTGTTTTGTGTTCTGCTCAGCTGTTCTTTTCTGGAAAGTTCCATTTAGGGGTTCAGTAATCTTGTGTTTTGTAGGTGATGTTGTGTCATTGCATAGGATGATGTGTAAATATTTCACCTTTCACACTACCACAATTGCCTCCAGAGACAGCTGGCTATTATTTTAATGTTTAAACTTGCTTTACTTTTATAAAGTTTATAGCTCATGTGTTTTTTACCGGGTCTAAGTTTGATTGTGTTTTTGTGTCGGTGAAGTGAGACGATCTTTTTGTGCCAGTTTCTTACCGTGTGTTACACCACAGCATAGCGTCATTGCTTACTGTCTCCTTATCCAATAGATGGCTCCTCTGACCTGCCTTCTTATTGCCCTGAATTGTCTTTTATAAGTAACACTGTCACATTCTAAACATGTAAAGAAATCAGAATTTAGCAAGACAACAACCTCTTATAGTCCAGCTGTGTTTCACTGCGGGCCTTCATTCAGTGACGCAAGTGTGCAGTGCCTGCTCGTGTCCCAGCAGACTGCAGTACAGTTGAGTCACTTTGCTCTTCCCAGGGGCAGTGGAATTGGAGCAAGTGTAGCTTTTCTTGGCAAAGTGTGCGTCAGTGTTTCTGGTTATGTAACAGAGCTACCCAGTAATTGGAGCTCAGAACTCCAGCATTAAAAGTTAATGTATTACAAATTTGAAAGACAAAGGCAGTGGATGTGCAGGAGCAAACTAGCATATGTGTATTTTAACACTAAAGTGGGATACGTTCTCTTAAGCAGTGTGTGCTGTGCTAAATGTACTGACGGGCAGGACTAATGAAGATTTTAAAAAGCTGTTTTGGTATTAGGCTTTAAATTGTCAGCAATCTGTTGGTGCTAGAGAGCTAGAGATGTTACTGACTGCAATTGTCTTGGCTGGTACAAGGTAGAGATGCACAGATTGCAATTTTCTTAGCTGATTCTCTTTTTTTAAGTCTAACCTGCCAATTCTGATTTTCTTTCTGCCTAAGAACTGTAATTGACAGGATCCACCTATGTTTTTGTAAGTTTTCTTTAATGGAAAATTAAATTGTAATAAAAATAAAACACAAAGTTTAACATTTCTATCTTTCTCTGACTTTTTTCTTTTTCAAACTTCCATCTTAGTATGAAGTGCAATATTTGTACTTATCTAAATATAAACTGGGCAACAGAATCAGAATCTGCTTTATTGGCCAGGAGTGTCGTACACATGAGGAATTTGACTCTGGTACATCAGCTCTCAATGTGCATGTACATATCCCCATGCGAGGGGCAAGTAAACAGTAAACCAGCTTAAGGCTGTGTAATATAATAAAATAAGCAGTATTAACAAGCAACAAACAATGCAAAATGAACAGTATAAATAGGCAGTAAGCAATGTAGACAGACAAGGAATGCTCATTGTGAAATGGGATAAGTAGGAATAAAATGGATTACTTAAAAATAGAGACCTGTACGAGGTATGTTTACAGGTACTGTCGTGGGTTAAGTGTTCATCAGGGTGATGGCCTGGGGGAAGAAAGTGTCCCTGTGCCTGGTTGTCTTGGTGCACAGTGACCTGTAACGCTGTCCAGAGGGGAGTATGACCTTTTCTGCAGTCCTGACTGTCCACTGAAGTCTGTACTTGTCCTGTTTGGTTGCTGAGCCAAACCAGACAGTGATGGAGGTGCAGCGAACAGACTTAATGATTCCTCTGTAGAACTGTATCAGCTGCTCCTGGTGCAGGTCGAACTTCCTGAGCTGGCGCAAGAAGTACATCCTCTGCTGTGCCTTCTGGGTGATGGTCCTGATGTTGGACGTCCACTTCTGGGAGATAGTGGAGCCCAGGAACAGAACAATGTCTGTTACTGCTGAGCACACTGTTCTTTTTGAAGTGTGCATGTAGTTTGTATTTTCTGTTTAGCACGAGTTTGATATACTGTACGTATATATGCATTTCATGTGTAGGCAGTAATCTCCTCATTGAAGCATAAAAAAGGGGTCCAGGGATGATGTTTGTCTTGGAGTCATTTATCTATCAGATATCTACTGTTTGCTGGAGATTTGGACATAGTTTCCCTTTCTCAAATGTGTCTCTGTAGGCTCCTCTGTGCGCTGTACACCAAGTGCTTATGATGCATGAGTGAGCACGTGTCCGCAGACATGAGTGTGAGCCTTGCTCGAGGTGCACATGAGATGCAACGTGCTACACACGGTACTCTTTTAGTCTGGTGCCACTGGATGCACGAGGTTAACTGTCATGCCTCCAAATCTGATCAGTACAGACATCTCGGAGTGATCGGCGAGGCACTGGTCAAGGCTGAACACCTTTTTTTTTAAAATCGTATTGCCTTAATGTGAGCGATTTGTAATGTCATGTGACCTGGGTCCACAGGTGGGGCTGGAGGCAAAGGTGTGTGGGGCCGATCTGGTGAAGTGTATGAACAAGAAGAGGTGGATGAGAAAGACCCCAACTATGATGAAGCTCAGGTACAGACTGAAGCATTGATACTGTACATCTGTATTTTGCCTAACTATCTATATCTAGTATAGTTAGCAGCAGATGTGGCAAATAGTAGACCTGGAACATGATTGTGTTTTGACAGGGGAACTGTGTGTATGAGACTGTGGTTCCTCCGCTGGAGGAGAGAGACTTTGAGAAGACAGTCACCCCCATAGTGCAAGAGTACTTTGAACATGGTGACACAAATGAAGTATCGGTAAGCACTGTAGTTTTGTGCAGGAAACAACCTCACAGTGAATGTTTTGTTTATTTGTTTGAACGAAGAGCTCTAAAAACTTGCATCCATGCCAAATTAATGTCCCTGTCCTTGTTCAGGAGCTGCTGGCAGAGCTGAACCTGGGGCCCATGCGGAGTGAGGTGCCCGCACTGGCTGTATCACTGGCCCTGGAGGCCAAATCAAGCCACCGGGAACTCACCTCCAGGCTGCTGACTGACCTGTGTGGTCCTGTTCTGTCCCACAGCGACATGGAAAACTCATTTGACAAATTGCTCCGAGAACTGCCTGACCTGGTCCTAGACACACCTGGAGCTCCACAGGTGAGTCCTGCCAAGTTATCATTTTTATTCAAAGTGTGGGTTTCAGTGCTGGTGAATTCAGGATATGTGATTATTTTAAAAACATTCACAATGTGATGCTGAATTAACTGACTTCCCCTCAGGTTTGTTAGAGAATATGAGTTAGTTGCTTCAGCAAACACATTTTCATATTTAATGCAAATGGTAAAACTTTGTGTCACATGCAGAACACTTTATCAAACCAACCTGCGGATCTGGTTCATATCTGACGGTCTCATTACAGTAATCAGACAAGGCCCTTCAAACTTGTCAACTGAAAGCATGGCTTCTTTTTTTGTGTGTGTGTGTGTGTGTGTGTGTGTGTGTATTTGAGCTCTTTCCTATTTAGCCTACAAAGACATGAGGTCTATCTGTGCTTGCAAAATGCAAACTTAGCACAGGATGCACATTTGCATTTCCCCCCTTCACTGTTTCATTGGTCTTACTAGTAAATTCTGCTCCCACCTCCTTCCCTTCACCCTTTTCACTCTCTTTCTCTTGTTCCCCAAATGCCTGCTAATCTAGCCACAGTCACGAGTCAGATGAGACAGAGCTGCCTGTTGTCTGCGCAGGAACAATGATCAGTGTTGGGTGCAGGCTTTTTGGAGCCCAAAACAACAAAGCCAGCTATTCAATTTCCCTAAATCATGTGCTTGTACTACTGTAAACAAACGCACATATGCGCCCTCGAGGTCACTATCAAGGCATCTGTAATGTCGGTGTTTTTGTGGGGTCTCCAGTTGGTCAAAATGATAGTTTCATTATTGTGATGTAGTAATATTTGACTGCATTGCTGCAAGTGTTTGCCGTTTCGCAGCAGATATTGAACATTTAGTTTTTCCACTTAATACACTTGGACTTTTTTTTTTAAGAAATGGTACTCGGTGTAAACTGATTTCTCACAACTTTATAGTTTCCTGCTGCAAGGGAATTCTTTTGTGCAGGTTAAGTGATGGTGAACAGCAGTTTAAAATGATTCTTGACCTCTCTTAATGTAGTGTCATTCTAAACATCCACTGATATTTATTCCTCAGTGCATCCTTGAAATGCATGAGGCCCAGGACATTTTGACCGACTTGTTTCCACAATGAGACCTCCTTTCTGATTTACCAGACAGGATCTTGGGTTTAAGGAGAACCCAGACAAATCAAGATTCTGCTGAAGTTGTGCTCAACACGGCATGGTGCTGTGGAACCAGTTTGGTGCTGTTGAAGTTCCCTCTATTGTGTTTCTCTTCCAGTTGGTGGGCCAATTCATTGCACGTGCTGTTAGCGACCAAATATTGTCCAAGAGCTACATCGAGGGCTACAAAGGCAGAGTTGACTGTGAATACGCAAGGTATGTGATTGTAGGCCAAGCTCTGCTGCTTGTGATTTCCACTTCCTGCATGATGGTTTTATTGTGAAAGTCTTCTGAGATTGCATCAGGGTATTAGTTGTGCGCATATTTTCAAGTCTCAGGACAGGCTTGAAATTTAAGAGATCCCTTTTTAATACTTTAAGTGTGAGTGATAATGAACAATATCCACTGTCCTCATTCATTGTAAAAGATCTCTTCTGAAGTTTATCTGAAGCTAATAAAACCCTTCAGAATTCTCGTGTACCACATTAGTATTTTCCAAATCAGTCTTTTTAGTATGAAATTCTCTTTTTTGTGTTTCCCTGTTGAGCTGCACTAGAGGGATAGTACCAAAATGAGATAATTTGTATTAAGATATCCAGTTGATTTGTCTAACTCGCACTGCTGAAGCCTCATTTTTAGCTTAATTTTGGATAAGATAATATTTGCATGGAATAAGGCCTGTGGATCCCCCCACCCCAAACCCATTAGAAAGGCTCTTTAAATAGCCAGTATCGACAGGAGGAATGATGTCCCTCTGAAACCTTATTTCAGTGTGTATGGACACCTGAAAATGGTTTGTTTTAATTTCCCTTTAAAGAGTGGTCACTTCAGGATGGAAGAGCAGGAGAATCTGAACTTTTCTTTGATGCCTGTGTAAATGTGTATATAACAGTGGAAATGTATTAAAGACAACAGAATTAAGATCTTGCAGGTATTTTACACCACATAATAATCAGCTCCTACCCAAAGGACCTGTTCATTAAGTACAGCAATAATAAAATAAAATAAAACAAAGGTTTATCGATTATGAAAAGAAATCGTTGGTATAGGTGTTCTGTGTCGGTGCCACAACATCCAAAAGACGGGTGTAACAAATATGTGCAACACTGGAATCTTTACAGATACAGGAGAGGGGACAACAATGACTGTGGTGATGAATGTTAGTGTAGCAATGTGACAGCTTTGTCCCACAAACACTTCATGTTTTGTCTCCTCCAGGGCAGCACTAGACAGGGCAGCGGTGCTGCTGAAGATGAGTATGGGTGGCCTTCGCATTGACACCCAGTGGGGAACAGGTGGGGGCCAGAGATCTGTTGTACAGCTCATCAAAGAGGTAAATTATGTAGATTGGACCTAAGAAGAGTCTGCTAGTAAATCGGATGTGTATGGTTGTTGGTACTCTAGTATCTTCTGATAGTATCTTTTATTGTTTGTTTTTTATGTAATCTTTTTCAAATGAACTTCAGTTGAACTTTTTTTTTAATAGTTATATTTTCTGTTACAAAGCTTCAAGTGAATTTATTGTAGATGAGGTGTCAAGTTTGGTGACTGGGGAATAGTTGTGCATCCAAGTCTAAGAAATCCTTATAAATATGGCTGTGTTATTGAAGTTCATTGTGAATGTAAGAAAAAAATACTATAGGTTAATAATTGCCAGGGGTAGTGAACTGCATGCAACTTAACTATGTTTTGCAGTAGTGTGGTGGTACTTCAGTTGCATTCATACCTTAAATAGTAATTACATAGTTTTTTTTTTTGCCATTTGTGTGTAGTTAACTACAGAATTTACAATTTTGGGCCATAAAAGGGAATGTTTTTTTTTTTTGGATCATTGCTTCTCTACTGTAATTGAAGCCCCTTTGATCGGGCCCCATCCTTTTTCTTTCATCCTGACCACTGAAGGCCCATGCAGTGCATTCATCAGGCATTCACCACCATACACCTGACCTTTGTGTAGGGTAGGGGTTACTCAGTGCTCACAGCATCAGCATTATCATGGATAAACCTCCTGAGGAAGAATCACCATGGCCATACTTGCGCAAATACAAGACGCTGACTAGAATGTTCTAGTTAAGATTGTACAAGTCATATGTTTCAAAACTGAGAAGTGAGACAACAGATCTGTTTTAGACCAGTCCTCAAGTTGGTTAAATGGTCTAAAAAGGTGCAAGTTAAATCCTTTCTTTACTCTTAGGTTATACAACATTTAGATGTTTACAATAAAAATCTCACATTCCTTGCAGTTGTATCCTTGTGAAAAGCACAGATGGCATTTTTATTTTACTTTTTTTAAATAAAGTACTTTGATCTGCTATTTCTAAGTACCTTTAGTTAACCAAACTACATTTCTCGCCAGAGCACCTTTGCCGTAGTTCAACTTCTTCCACTTTGAAGCAACTGGTGGCTTGCAAAGGTGTGCTTTCAAAGTCACTTCCCCCAACACTGCCTGTTCTGTCCTGTCAGATGAACCTGCTGCTGAAGGAATACATCCTCTCTGGAGACAGTAAGGAGGCTGAGAGATGCCTGAGAGATCTGGAGGTTCCTCATTTCCACCATGAGTTTGTTTATGAGGTAAACACTTGCTGTAACAAAGGAGCCAAAAATAAAACTCTGAAGCATTAAACATGGCAACATATACAAAAGGAGGCCAGAGGGAAGAAAGACCTCTCTTCCCCTGGAGGACTGGGTTGTTTTTTGTTCTCTCTCTCTACCTGAACAGTAATGTGTGCACAGGAGAAATAACAGGCTTTCAAGCCAATCTATCATCGTTTGCAGCATCAGTAGCAAGTGTTAAATCTGGCTATTTTTAATGGTTAAACCTTAACCATTATGCATTTAAGAGCGTAAATGCATAATTACAATATGCAGATAAAACAGCTGTATATTTTATACTGCAGTCAGTTCTTCTAGAAGATAAATAGGGCAAGTTCTGAGCCTTAACACAAGGCTTTGATTGTTGTGGTTGTATCCCTCAGGCAATAGTGATGGTGTTGGAGTCAAAAGGAGAGAAAACATTCAAAATGGTTCTGCAGCTATTCAAGATCTTCTCCCTGTCCTCAATCATCACTGTGGACCAAATGAGAAGGGTGAGGTGCCACCTGCTGGTTGAATTGTATATTGCACATGATTATTTTCACCAAGCTTGTCTGCTTGTTTTCTCAGATGATGTTAAACATTTATTTTTTTTTTCTCTTCCTTAGGGCTTTAAAAGGGTTTATATGGACATTGCTGAAATTAACATCGACGTCCCTCGTGCATACTTCATTCTGGAGCAATTTGTTGATAATAGCTTCAGTATGGGAATCATTGATGTAAAACTAAGAGATCTTTGTCCCTGTCGGTGAGTGCTGCTACTGGGTTTCTTGGACACACATCTGTCTTTCCCAATAGTATT
>NW_018128132.1:431765-436673 GCF_001952655.1 Monopterus albus
ATTATTGTTGTTGTTATTATTATTATTATTATTATTATTGTTAATAATAATATTTGTTAATGTGATTTGTCTCTTGTCAGGGGCCGGAAGAGATTTTTCAGTGAGTGAGATGGTGGTGTCAAACTTGAAAGCTACCGAGGAGCCCTTTTGGTACCAGACTTTCTGAAGAGGATAAAAGCTAAATTTTTTTTATTTGCTTATTTTTGAAGATAGTTTGGTACTTTTTTTTCCTTCCCCCTTAATGTTCCTTTCTGAAGTTGAGGTGGGCAAAAAAAACTGCACTTTTGAAACTGAAGTAAATCACTTTTTCCAAGGTGTTTTCAATATATACATTTGCATAAGCTAACTCTTGAAGTGCCACACCTCGGTGTCAGTCATTCCATGTTGTTTTGTACAGTATTTTCTTGATTTCACTGCCATTCTTTGTCTTCTAGAAAGCAGTGTTTGTACAAGGCTTTATAAACGAATATAAAAATAAAGGGAGGCATGTTGTTTCAGTGAAGATCTGACTCCCTAATAGCTGCTTTTTTTTTTTTTTTTAATGCTGTGCTTGATTTTTTTTTTTTTTTTTTACCCTTTAAATATCACAAAGATGTCTACTGAAGGTATCAAGATGTGTACAGGGCAAAAGCAAATACCAGTCGGTTAACTTCACAAAATAGTGTTTAGAGTGTTTATTTTTATATTTGGGGAGTACTGTTGTGTAAAATGTACCACATATTGCTCCTTATTTGTTCATTAAATCACTATTAAATAATCAATATTGTTTTTGTGAATACCACAATAATAGCACAAACCATTACCATTTAATTCTTTGTTCTGACAGGTTACTTGCTCTGCTTTCATTCAAAAAGAAAGATGTTTGACATTTTGTGTTGTGCATTATAGCCAAATTACAGTGATACAAATAAAAAGTCAGAAGTGTATCAGTCTTAGGAGCCAACCATGAGGAAAAACTGGCAAGTAAAACAAAAAAAAAAAAAAAAAACAATCCTTACTGACATAGTGCATCATTTCAGGATGACTAATGAACAGGATGCAGAGGTGAGTGTGGTTACACTGAAGTGAGTACTCTGACCACCTAGCTCTTCTTTATGAAGCCTTTGTAGTTGTATGCACATTTCACTGCTGTACAAATAACACACTCTACTGGTGCTTGAGAACGCTGCTTTTGTACCATTCATTTCAGCTTGATTATGTTTTTAAAAATCCTCCATTGGGCATCTGCTATGACTGCTCCTTCAGAGCCAGTTCTTGCTTTTTGACAGTCTCTTGAGCCTCAATTTGCATCTTCTCCAGTTTCTCTAGAGTGACTGATTTGAGTGGGAGCAGCTTTGGCTTACACAGAACCATGGTAGGGACATCTTCCATGGAAAGCTGCCCTGTTGGTGTTAACAAAACAAAAACTTTACTAAACTCTCCCATGAAGTCTCATTGTTTTCAACTACTCTTGGTATTAAATACAAAGATCACACACAAAAAACACCTAGCACATTAGCAGTTAAAAATATCAAATCTACAATTAAACTTTTAAATATAAAAGTACTCAATGTTAGAACATCACTCCCAAACCTACAAGCCCCAGAATTTTAAAGTGGGGCCCAATGTTACATTTGAAGATTTGGCAAATGTGTAAGTTCTCGGTTTTGACCCTTTGCCAATATTTTCCTTTCTGTTGCACCGATGGTCTGTTTTCACAGCATGAAACATCTGGACATTTTACATATTTTGTACTCTAACTTTGAACATTTTACACACATTAAAAGGCATTATTCTTTTAAGGGTAGAAAGACATTTACAGTCTTATGCAAAAGTTTAGGCACCCCTTGATAAATAACAGATTTTGGTGATTTTTTATTTGAACAGATGTTAACACAGTTTCTCTTGGAAATGGAAAAAATGCACAATATTTTCTGCAAACAGTGATGCATAGTTACTTCTTATGCCATAAATTGAACAAAAATAAAAAATAAAAACATGATTATGGCATGGTGCAAAAGTTTGGGCACCCTAAGAGTTCCAGAGTCTCAAAGTCTCTCACAAGGTATCAGACCTTAATCAGCTCGTTAGATCTGATGCACAGCAACAGCTGTCATTGGTAAATGCCAATTTCAAAGCTGTACAAATACTTTGACTCTTCAAACCTTGTGCACACACTTGTGGACACCCAGCAACCATGGGTTCCTCTAAGCAGCTGTGTAAGACCCTGAAAGTGAAAGTTATTGATGCCCACAATGCAGGAGAAGGCTACAAGAAGATAGCAAAGCGTTGTCAGCTTGCAGTTTCCACAGTAAGAAATGTAATTAAGAGATGGCAGATCAGGGGAACTGTGGAGGTCAAGATGAGATCTGGAAGACCAAGAAAACTCTCGGACAGAACTGCTCGTATGCTGGTCAGAAAGACAAATCAAAACCCCCATTTGACTGCAAAAAACCTGCAGGAAGATTTAGCAGACTCAGGAGTGGTGGTGCACCGTTCCACTGTGCAGCGATGCTTGCACAGACAAGGCCTTCATGGAAGAGTCAGCAGAAGAAAACCTTATCTGCGTCCCCATCATAAAATCCAACGTCTGAAGTATGCAACAGGACATCTACAGAAGCCCGATGCGTTTTGGAAACAAGTGCTGTGGACTGATGAAGTTAAAATAGAACTCTTTGGACACAATCAGCAAAGGCATGTTTGGAGAAAAAAAGGAGCAGCATTTCATGAAAAGAACACCTTGCCAACTATTAAGCATGGGGGTGGATCTATCATGCTCTGGGGTTGTGTTGCAGCCAGTGGCACAGGAAACATTGCACGGGTGGAGGGAAGAATGGATTCCACTAAATACCAGCAAATTCTGGAAGCAAACATCACACCATCTGTAAAAAAGCTGAAGCTGAAAAGAGGATGGCTTCTACAACAGGACAATGATCCTAAACATACCTCGAAATCCACTATGGAATACCTCAAGAGACGCAGGCTGAAGGTTTTGGAATGGCCATCACAGTCCCCTGATTTAAACATCATTGAAAATTTGTGGGTAGATCTTAAAAGAGCTGTGCATGCAAGACGACCAAAGAATATTACAGAACTAGAAGCCTTTTGCAAGGAAGAATGGGAGAAGATCCCAAGTACAAGAATTGAAAGACTTTTAGCTGGCTATGAAAAGATGGATAAGACCCAAATTATAACTGTTTATACTGCAAAAACGTCAGTGGTGTTGAGCTGTAAAAGATACTGTGAAGAGGGCGCACAAAGCACCCACTAACTAATTTTGCAAGCTTTTGAAAACTTATGAACAATTCACATGTTGTACTGGGCTTCACAAACAACCCCTTGTTTGTAACTACTGCTGTCCAAATATCTAACTGCTAGTACAAACCTTGTTTAGGCAGAACTTCTCTTAAAATTGACTTGACTTCTGGCATTGTATCTTCTGAGTGCTTGCTGAAATGTAAACATGTTATTAATTTTTGCATAATTTTGTCTGACAGTTTCATGCAATCAACGTATTAAGGGCGATGCAATGCACAGATTTTTACACTAGGATCAACAAAATATCTGCTGCTGTAACCTAATCTAACTGAATGGCTTATCAGGTGGTAATGAATGCTGATTTGACTCAACGAGAGCGAGTATTACACAAGCATCAATAACCTTAACATCACAAAACAATCTACCATCCTAAAAGAAAAACTGAGCATCAGTGTCGTGCTGCTGTTTTGGTGATATGTAGCTGTTGCAATGCGCTGAACGCTCACGTTTCAGTCGCTTTTACAGTGTTACATTTCGGGATTTTTAGCATTTAATAACCCGAATCAGTCTCAGTTTACACAAGGTGGTTTTGATGTAGCAATAACGCTGGCTGAATAGTTAATGTCCGAATATACTATTATCTTTAACCTAAATGGCACAGTGTGACTGGGTCGCTGGTTTACGTTTTTAAGATTCGCAGTAAAACTCAGACCCTTATCTTACAATACTCGAATCAAGGTAACAACAGCGCATAGCTAACCATAGGTGTATTACAGCTATAACTTTATATCTATAGTAGCTAACTGGAAGCTAAACGACAAAAAATGGTTAGCTACATAGGCCCAGTTAAAGGAATTATCTTTCTTTTAGACAACTACCGCTCAACAACACAATGCGATATCATATGGCGGTCGTGTGTTAACGCGTTAAATCAAAAACAATGTGTATAAAATTGAAACATTGATAACCCACTTTCACACCAGGCAAGGATTACAGCAGTTGTCAAGCCAACGCGTCCGCAGAATCACGTGACCACCTTTTTGCTTCCTCTTCAGTTTTATTGGTGGGTTAGAGGCCATTGTGAAAGGTGCGTGCCGCCACCTGCTGTACCGGAGTGTGTAACATCATGGCTTAATAAACATTCTATTTATTAGTCCAGATACTTTTAAATACCTATCCAAATATTTCTGCATTTATAATTGTTTATCCCCTATCCACAACACCCCTTTAATACTCCACTCTCTTCCCATTTCAATTACCTTGTCTTTCAATATCCCTCTTTCTACACTAAATTTCCTACACTATAATAAAACATGCTCAGTCTCTTTAAATACAATACAAAGATTCAGCTGATTCTATCTTACCAATAATATATAGTGTCTTATTCAGTCGTGTGTGATTCTTCGCCATATTTCACAGGCGCGGTGTTTTACTGACACCTACAGGCGGCTCTCAGAACATCAGAGCTCAAAATTATGATGTTTTATTGTTCTACTTTTAAATGGTTTAATTAAACGTTTTTGTTGTATTGATATGTTTTGACGTGAATGTAGTTAAATATACAGTATATTCCGCAGTTAAGTAATCATATTTACAGTGACTCGTTTAAAAGCAGAATTCTGTCCCCCCAAGCATGTACAAGCAGTGTGTATGTATATATATGTATATATA
>NW_018128132.1:436835-449750 GCF_001952655.1 Monopterus albus
CACTAGGCTATAATCTAAATACAATCAGACAACACAACATTTCTGAATGTTTTTTAGAGTCCATAATGTTTATAATGTGTTCTATTATGACATATGTAAATTTTTACTTTTGTGTTTTTCTATAGTGTCTTAAATACTCTGCTTATAATTACATTACAGTGTAATATAAAAAAAAATCTAGTTTTTTAAAAAAAATTATGACATGTATAATATGTATACATACTATATAGGGAAACTTACACTTCATCTTATGCAGAATTTATTTTTACTTATTCTTAATTATTTATGCTACTTTACTTCTACTCCATTACATTTAAGAGAACAATATTGTACAGTTTACTCCAATACATTTATTTGACAGCTATATTTAGTGATTACTTTATAATGTAAAATTCATTATATCACTTTATAAACCATTCTTCATTTTTTTAGATTAAATTTCCTAACACTGTATATTGTAAATCAGGTCTACCTCCACCAGTTGAAGAACGAAAATTCTAGGGTAAGCAACTTTTAATTTGTCAATAATAACTATTTGATATATAATATATAATAAAATAAACCCATAAGCAGACCATTTTGCGTAATGTGTAAATAATGTGTTTAAGTAGATTTTCCAACCAATACTAATGCACTTTTACATAAAGATTCCTTCCACTATGAATTTTGCTTAATGTTACCTAACTTGGATGTTTGGCCTTCAAAATACAGAATGATATATGTGCAGAGTTTAACACTAGATGGTTGTTTTCACAGTCTTCTGATGAAAGGGTAAAATTTCTCTGTGCTCACCTTAGATCTGAGTTTTAAGATGGCAAATCATTTAGAAGGTACATTTGGTGGGACATTTTCAATTTGAACAAGTGTGATGAAAACTCTCAAAGCCTCCAACAGATCACATACATTGATAATGTTCTTTATGGTGACAACAGAGACTTCTTGTGTCCAACACTTTTAAAATAAAAAGAAAAAAACCCTGCATATTCATATATTATGGATAGAGTACTCTAAGATTTTTTTCAACTTGGTATTTGAACTGTCTTTGGGGAAACCACACTGACACAAATGATTATTGCAAGCAGGTTACTTTTTTGTATTAAACCTGGAGGTGATCGTTACAATTTTAAATGCAAGACTTTTATTTATGCCATAGTTAGTAGAGTATTTTAACTAATATTAAGCTACTAAGTAGAGGATGGGAGTGATTTTTTTCCCCCACTGCAACATCTTATAATATACAACTGTTTCAGTTTATAGTCTTTATTATTATTGTTGTTGTTGGTTTTGCTACAAATATTTAAATTGAAACGAGTCATTTACCACCTCGTGGCGATGGCTGAAGACACTACAAATAGTGTACGAAGCTTATCATCGTGGCAAACACTGGCAACTTGCAGGAATGTCAAATGGCAAACATATTTTGCTTTGGTTACATTATTTGTGCCTACTGCATAATTCCATATGTGTTATTTCACAGTTTTTGTATCTTCAGTGTTGATCTACAACGTAGAGGATCATAAAATCAAAGAGAATGAGGGCGATCAATGTTTATCGGGGAGTATGTGATTGTTTCAAAGTCTCGTGATAACATTGGTTAGGCGTGCGAATGACGCAGTTTGGTGTCTGGGGAGGGAGGGGAGCAGAGAAGCAGTGTAGGAAAAGAGGAGGAAGCAGTGAGGATGGCGGAGGCACACCTCTGAAGGTAAAACAGTTATATTATGACATTAACAGTGGAGGGTTTACTCCCACAGCACGGTAACGCATCGCTCCAGAAGTGATACACTCTTCAGTCACTTGTTACGGTGTGTGTAACGCTAACGTGTCATTATGCGGTGGCGAGAACGAACGCACTCTTTTGTTCAGCTTCAGAATGGCCGCTGTTTTTTCAGTGTTTTCTTTATTGCTCGGCTAATATTCAGTACAAGAACGGCGCCTAGATTTCGTGTTACAGGTCGTCCATACTTCGTCTGCATTTCAGTGGCCGCTCTGCTAGGATATCGACATCCTCCATCGTCTGTTCTCTTCGTGTCTGCTGTGCGTTTGCGCTCAGCTGGCTGCAGCAGAGGTTTCCTCTGTCGGTCGAATTGAAGGCTGAGGGGTCGGTCCGCGTCCGACAGCCGCTCTGCTCGGGCCTACACACACGGTTAGCTGTGCTTGAGCAAGGCTAAACGCTCAATGTAGGTTAAGTAAATATGTCAGCGAGATCCTTCGCACCCTTTGCGCCGTTTGATACGTATAACAGTAGCCATTTGTTTTAATGACGTTACTTCGTCCTGACCGTGATGTAACTCTTCCTTTTTTGAGTCATAGAATGGCTCGCTAAAATACAGTTAGCTAGCTGATGGGCTAGTCAACTTGCTCGCTGGCTGACGTTAGCAATCTGGCATACCTGACGTTTGCCTGGCTGTTGACGTTTAGCTTAGCTATATGCGTTTATTTCCTGCCTTGTTGTCAGTCGTTTGAGCAGGATTAGCCAGTGTGGTGTTCTCTTTTTGAACATTGGTCGCTAGAGAAAAACATAATTTTCTCCCAGTTTCAAGGCTGGCTTAGCTAACACTAGACTTGTTCAGCCTACGCGAGTTACGTGAGACTAACGACCTATAAGCTTGTTTATTTTAAGTTAACACAACGTATGGTATTGTCACACCAGTCACTTTAAAGCCGTATCAGACATTTGGCGTTTTCCTTGGGTGTTCTTATTATGTAGTTAATTTAGTTTATCTGGAAATGCGATATGATTGCACGACCTGGTACCGTTTTGTCAGTAATCAGTTATTAAGGATTCGAGCTAGCCATCAAGCTAGCTGCGTCCTGTGGCGTTCTGTATAGCAGTTAGCAGATACTGATCTGGTAGCTCACCTATGTTTTGCACAGTGTTACACGGATAATGATCTAAATTGACAGGCCATACTGTTCCTTATTTGTTATTTATTGTACTTGTGTAGTAGCCTACCGTAAAGCAACCACACCACAGAAGCTAAGTGTTAGGTATTACTTGATCTGAATTTGTGGTGTATCACAGTACATTACTACAGTGATCGTGAGCATTATTGTACTTTCAGATTACCGCATTCCTTATTTGATCCAAAATACATTGCAATGGATACATAAAAGCTTGAACATTGGAGGTTCTGCCTATGACTACAGTAAATGCTTTGGCATTTTCAGATGGGCCCAAGATATCCATAATGGAAACTTCATTAGTCTCTATGTGGGTTGCAAGTGTCATGCAGTCCCAGTGTTGTAGCACTTTGTGGTGGTGTTACAGTTGATGGGCATGCATTAGATTTCCTGAGAAGCTGTATATGAGTTGAGCCTCTTATTTACAGTCACAAGAAAAAGTAATGGCAATGTTCGCAATTTCCTAGTTTTCTATATAAATTGGTTATGAAATGTGATCTAATCTTCACCAAATATCAACAAACACAATATTTCTAACCTGATAAAACATAAACAGTCATGATCTTTCATTACACATATAAAGTGATGGTGATATAAGTAATGGCAACACCAGGCTTCTGATGTCACTAAACATCAACTGGAGTCAGGTGTTAGCAAACCTGGAGTCCAAGCAATGAAACGAGAATGGAAGTGTGGTTTAGAACTCAGCTTAGAAATATTGTTTGTTGATATTTGTGACTTTGGTGAATCTCAGATCACATTTCATGGTCAGTTTATGCAGAAAACCAGGAAATTGCAAATTGTGCCATTACGTTTTCTTGGGACTGTACATCTTTTGGATAAGTAATTCTTAATGGAGCTCACAAAATGCTATGCACATCAGTCACTTGTTGTCGATTTAATGTTATCCTGTTGTGGCTATCCAGTAGTGGTGTGATGAGATTTCATGCCATGCCAGATGCTGTTTCTGGTGAAAGCTGTCTCGCGATATCAGTACATAGCAGAATTAGAGCAGCAGCCGGCATGGAAGAGTGTGAGGGTGAAATTGGCATAGAAGATGCCCCCACCACTTTTCATGTTCAGTTTGTGAAAAGGAGTTTGATTAGATGGTCACACATGACTGTTTCCCATACATTTATTTATTTGAGGTGGTCCGTCACAATATCAATATTGACCGTCACATTTAAAATAGGTTAAACCTTATTTCAGTGTAGTGCCTTGCATAGCCGATGTATTCACGCAGTCCCTCGGTGCCCCGCTGTATTTCTCTTTCTCACACACACAAACACAAGATGATCGACTGTCTGAACAGCTCTTCCTCCCTGTGTATGTTTTTTTTAACACACTCTCAGTCATGGAGTTCCAACTCTTCTGTTGAGTTATTAGCAAGCTGGTAAGGCTAGCTAAGCTAACGTTAGAATACAGCTGTTGTCGAGGTCAGCACATGGTATATAGTATGGACTGTTCTGCAAGTGGATAAATGTAATGCTAGTTCATAAACTCTTGACAGTGAACATTTGCCCCCTCAGTCCAAGGTTTACATGTGGGAAAGCTGATCAGTGTGATTAGTGATCCATTTGACTTGTTTGAAATATTTATTGGTTTCAACCAGTGCTGCTGAAGCAGCAAGAGAGGGTCAGGAACAGAGAGATGAAGAGAGAGGTGTAGGAGGAGGGCAGCAGCCAACATGCTGCTGCTGTGGGAGAGCTAGTGTGGAAGGGACAGGTCAGTTGAACAACACTATAGCATTACTATATTTAATTAAAAAATATTATGAAAGTGTGACCCACCCCCACTCCCTGAACTACTGCCACAATTAGAATGCAATTCTATGGGAAACTGCAGGTTCAATTAGATGTTCTAAGCTCATGCATAGTTCATGCACAGTTATAAGGTCTGAAGAAACTCATGTGAAATCATACAGGAGAGAAGCCAGCCAGTTGAGTTGGTGGCAAAACCTTTTACAGTGCCTGCATATTATCTTTTACTGCATATGATAATTCATACTCGGAAAGTAGAACTGAAGTGACAGTCATTGCAAGATGATTTGTTAAAACATTTCAAAATGTGCCCAGCATTTTTAATTTTTTTTGTATTTTGTGACTTTCAGTTGAATAAAACATTTTTTTCTGGTCATACATTTCAGCATTGAAGATTTTTTAAAAATAGTTAAAAAATATCTCATCTTATTCTTGTGAACCTAATATTGTGTTATTGTCTAATCTCGTGAGCTAAGTGTATTGTCACACCCTTACTATCCGGTCGTTACAGTCACATAAAACAAGAGGGCACTTTCCCGACTTTGTCAGGGATGGAAAGGTGACAGAGTTTCCCAAGGCACTTTTTTATGTGGTGTTCTAACATAGCTATTACCCATTATGACCTGGTCAAACAAAACCACAGTTCTTGAATTAACTACTATGCTTTTTATCTATGCCAAAAATGTTGGTATTTATATGCAAGTTTAAAATGATATTATGCAGAATTTAACTAGGAAAGTAATTTTCTCAGTTGGATGTTAAACTTTTCTTATGGTTTTCATTAAGTCTTTTAAGAGGTTTTAGAATAAATACAGGGATAAATATATACAGGTAAGTTGTGTGCAGTTTGTTATAAACAGAATGGTGTACCAGGACAGGGTCATAGAAATAACAGCCCTAAAAGGAAGTTGCTTGCACAGTTTGGTTTAGATAGTCCCAGCAAATGGACTGCCCTGGCTATTGTCATTAGCTTGTACGCAGATATGCCTATTAAAGCCCGTATTCGATGTTCACGTCCTTGTTTATAACAGGCAGAAAGAGGAAGGAATCTGTTGTTATTTACAGAACACATTGTCAGACATTCTATCATGTAAGGTGTGATGATATTGACCCAACATTTCTTTCACCCAAAAGGTCATATAACCTGTTGTTGTGGGGACTTCATACTTTGAAGGCCACATCTAAAGATTACTCTCAGCAGTCCTAACCTTTACACTTAGCTCTGATCCTGAGACAAACCTGCCTCTCTTTTTACCACGGCTTAGCTTGTGCTAGTGCTAGAGAGCTTCACACAGTTAGAGGTACAACAGCAACAGAGACTAAACAGACTGTCGTTAGAGACGTTCTGACTCATTTTGTCATGTAAAGATCCAAAGGGTTGTGTGTTTTGTCTGGATGTCATTGAGATGTAAATATTCAGTGTGATTGTTGGATTATGGACTGTTATAGAGAATGGCTAAATAGCTGAACGTATCTTTAGGTGGGGCTTTAGGCTTGAAATAATGTCAACACCTGCTGGGCCATGTTTGTTTTGTAGGAGTAAAATGGTGTGAGGTTATGCTTAGTGCATTCAACAGATATGCTTGAACTAGTACAACACACCAAACCAGTTGAAGTGTTTTTCTGTCAGCATAACAAGACTCCCTTTTTATTGTATTTGTTTATTTTTACAGCATTGTGCAACTTGTATTGCAGCAGCTCCTCCTCATAACAAATTTAATTTAATTACACATAATGGTAGTAGTTCCCATAGTATCCTGTAGTATTATGCATAATATCTGTTGAAAGAGGTGTGTCAGTGTGAGTTTGTTTTTGCTGAAGGCTTGGATAGGCTCTTTTTCAGGCTGTCTTTCCAGCATGAAAAGGTTTTCAGCTAACATGTTCTTTAGAAGTGGTTCACCTGTAAAATGTTGCTGAAATAGTCATGAAACAAGGCAATTACCAACTGTGCATCTCCTCTCATCAGCATTTAAAAATTGGGAAATTTTTGAAAAATATGCCACGATGCGATCTTCAGCTAGTGTTCAACACCAGGAAGAGACTTAAGACCGACACACTATAAAAATGTATTGTAAAAAAAAAACATCATTAAAGTTTTTGTTTGTTTGTTTGTTTTTCTAAGTGTGCAGTTAAGGGCAATTAAGTCTTAATATGGCTGGCATTGGAGGCAAAAATGAAAATTAAAACAAACAATTCACTCCTTTTTTGGAATTAATGTCATTATTTACTAGGGGTGTAACAGTCTATCGGTCTGGTTCGATACATTGATCAAGCACCCCGTGATTTGATGACATCAGTGCAAAGCGTAACTATCTGTTTTGTGAGCTCCAGAACAGAGGAGCTCAATACATTTTTAAGATTATGCCTGTTACATTTTAATTGATAAAAATATAGTTGTGTGAAATAGGCAGATAATATTGATCACAGGCCCCTGAATTGAATCTAAGTCGCATCGTGGCATATTTTTAAGTATTGGCGAACATTGGATTGCTGGCCAACAGAATTGATATAGGATTGTTAATATAGTTTGTATTTAAAATAATTGGGCAATTTATCAGTGTTTATTTGAGGGAATCTGTTGCTATATAATCAGCTCCTCAGTGAAAGCCTTTCTATAATTAGTTTTATTCCTTGCGTTTTTTTTGGAACAGATTGGTTTGTTTCTCTCTGTGGAAAAGGGCAGAAAACAAGAACAAGCCTCTGGAATATATTATTGTTAATAAATTTTATTCTTGTTGAGTTTTTTTTTTTCAAGAATATGCAAAATAATGTGAATATCTAAACTATGACTTCTTTCCTCTCTACAGCTAATCTTCGAGGGATTAAAAAAAAAATCAATCAGTGACTTTTTCAGCCTGAAAGAATTTCTATCCAAAAGTCCTCAGATTGTGCTCAGTTCAGACACTGAAGCGTGTGGCCACTGGATGCCATGATCCAGCTACTTCAAAGGATTTTTCCTCCTATGGCATTTTAAGAAAGGAACAAAGTATCAAACGTATCCAAATAAACCTCTGGATCACAAGGCCTTTATTTCAAGGATAGTCATAAATGTGTGGGCCTGCACAGGGATGTTTTCTCTAGAAGCCTCCGTGGCTGTCTGTGTCCCCTTTTTCCTCAAATAAATAACCCGACAAAAGACACTCCCATGAGCAACTCTGCAGCAGGCACGATAACGTCGACATGAGTAGTACTTTAGGCAAAGAAAAAGATTCGAAAGAAAAGGACCCCAAAGGTGGTCCAGTGGGGAAAGAAAGGGAAAAGGAGGCCAAGGCTCTGGCCAGCTTAGTCAAAGATGGTGGCAAAGAATCGAAGACCAAAGGGAAAGATGCCAAAGAAGGAAAGAAAGACACCAGCAGCTCAACACCGGGTGTTGCCTTCTCTGTTGACAATACAATAAAGCGGCCAAACCCGGCACCAGGTACCCGCAAGAAGTCCAGCAATGCTGAGGTGATCAAAGAACTTAACAAGTGCCGGGAGGAGAACTCAATGAGACTGGATTTATCTAAACGGTCAATTCACATGCTGCCCACTTCCATTAAGGAACTGACACAGCTGGCTGAACTCTACTTATACAGCAACAAACTGCAGAGTCTGCCGGCTGAGGTGGGTTGCCTCTCAAGCCTGGTCACTTTGGCCCTGAGCGAGAACTCCCTGACCAGTTTGCCCGACTCCCTGGACTCCCTTAAGAAGCTTCGAATGCTTGATCTCCGGCACAACAAGCTGAGAGAAATACCGGCTGTTGTCTACCGGCTGACATCTCTGACCACGCTGTACCTGCGCTTCAACCGCATAACAACGGTGGAAAAAGACATCCGAAACCTCTCCAAGCTCACTATGCTTAGCATTCGGGAGAACAAGATTAAACAGCTGCCTGCAGAGATAGGTGAGTAAAACCGGTCTGCGAAGACCAGACAAATTCTTTGGTAGTGCAAGAAGCAAACTGCATAGTGTAATTTACCTTGTAGTTTGCTTGCCCCAAACAGTAAGGGTCACTGAGTACACACTCTTCTTTAGCTCCAGCACTACTGTATATTTTGCTGTTTGAAATCACTTACAAATTATTCAGTGTTGAAATGATGAATCCAGATGGCCATAGTATCTTGTGCTATATGAGTGTTCTGGCTGTAAAGCTTGGTACTTTGTTCTAAGCTCTGCACCAGTGCCACAAGACAGATTTGGCATTTTCTACTTAGAATTGTGATTCTGTGAGGTGGGAGTGAGAAAAAGGAGTTGTTGTCTTTAGTGGGACTGGGGATGGAATACTGAAAGGACGTGAAACTTGAAATAACTAAGTATCTGAATTTTATGTGCATCTTTCTGCAGGGGAGCTATGCAACCTCATTACTCTGGATGTTGCCCATAACCAGTTGGAACACCTACCGAAGGAGATTGGAAATTGCACACAGATAACCAACCTCGACTTGCAGCACAATGAGCTCTTGGACCTCCCAGAGACTATAGGTTATTCAAGTATTTTTTTTAGGACTATTTAATGTTTTATTTTGTGGCAACTAGATTTAATAATTGTCATAAAAATACTTAACAATTCATTTTTGTTGTTGTCTCAGGCAATCTGGCAAGCATAAATCGCTTAGGTCTGCGATACAATAGATTGTCAGCCATACCAAGATCATTAGCCAGATGTCGAGAACTAGAGGAGCTAAACCTTGAAAACAACAACATTTCAGTGTTGCCAGAGGTAAGTGGATGTAAAAACGAAATATCATTTCTGATATAACTGCTGAACAATAATAAATTGTGAAAATAATTGTATTAATTTCCCACATTTTCTGATTCCTGCAGTGCTCTTGAAAGTGCAGCAACAAATTGACAAAAATAAATAAATACATTTACATAGGTGCTATGGGCCATCTGTTCCTGTGCTCTAAAATACAAAACAAGAATACTTAAATACCTGTTGTTTTCTATACATATAACTTATTCACGTACATTCCTGTATATGGCTGAAGGTCACTAATACACGGTTTCTATCATGTTTCTGGTTGACCAGGGCCTGCTGTCAAGTTTGGTGAACCTGACAAGTCTAACACTGGCAAGGAACTGCTTCCAGTCATACCCTGTGGGTGGACCGTCCCAGTTCTCCACCATCTACTCTCTCAACATGGAGCACAACCGCATCAACAAGATTCCCTTTGGTATCTTCTCGAGGGCGAAAGTGTTAAGCAAGCTTAACATGAAGGTATGTTAATGTGCATGTTTGTTTGTGAAATGAGATTAATTCTTATGTCAACTGTTTTAAAGACAGTTTAAAAATGATAATGAATTATTGTCTTTTTAATGCTGTCTGCTTTATACTTTTTGTTTTTCTTATTTATTATGATTGTTTTGTTATGGCATTATATTAACGGCAAGAATTTTTTGCTCATGGTTGTACAGAGCTGCGTGAACCAGTGTTAATTTTGTCAATGAAACCTTTGATGAAAAATATTTGGTGACCTACTGTATTTGCCATGACAAAATCAAGTTTAAAACTAAATAAAAAGTAAGATTCAGTAATGAGATCTGTGATACAATATTTTACAATATCTAAATGATAACTTGGAAGGCAGATGAATGGAAATTAAGTTTTGAACATTACAATTGAACATTAAAAATGCAGAATAAACGTATTTAGTTTTCATTGACAAAAGCTGCCAAAAAAAATCCAAAGTCTAAAGTTTGACTAAAACTAAAACTTGACAAAAGACTCGGATTAAAGCTAAATCAGTTTAAGGTGCCAGAATTATCACTGGTCTGAACAGCACTTCTGTTGAAGTTTACCGAGGCATTAAAAAGCCCTTACTTGTTACTTGGTGTATTCCACACTGGATTTAAATCTCCACTGGAAAATATTTTATCCTGGTACCAGGTAACATGATTAGCATAGTCCACTGCTCTGCTCAGCCTCTTGGACAGCCCTGTCCTTGTGTTGACCTTGTGAGTTGTGTGTAATATTGCTAATAAAGGTATGGCATTGTTTTCCCCAGGACAACCAGTTAACGTCTCTGCCGTTAGACTTCGGCACATGGACTAGCATGGTCGAGCTTAACCTGGCCACCAATCAGTTGACTAAGATCCCAGAGGATGTCTGTGGTCTAGTCTCTTTAGAGGTGAGTCTTGCATATGCACTGTTACACTAGTAGGAGTTGAGCTTGCCAGTGCAGTGTCCACTGAGTTTGGTGAAGCAGCAGAAAGTATCAATGCATAAACTGTATATTTTGTGCAACTTGTGATCAGTAATAGAAGTGATGGAGAACACTTAAACACAGGAAAGCAAGGTGTATGTCTGCACATTACAGCCCATGTCTTTTGAGTGAATCTTTGAGGCTAGTGGCTATTGTAAACCATTGACTGTACTGTATATGAAAATAAACCCACGGTGATGTCACTCGTTGGTTTTCTGAAGAGTGATTTTGATGCTCATCTGGCTGTCGCCATCTTGGTATTGCTTCACTCTGCTTACTTCAGCTAATCAAAAAATGGCCAAAGAAGTGTAGCGTGAGTGGAGCTTGATAGACAACTAGCAGCCAGCCACCTATGGTGGGACCTTCTCACTTGTCACTCAAAGCGGACATGCCCTTAATTATGCATAACCTTTGGTCTCATAATTTAAATGGGCGAGTTATAAAAGAAATTCACCCCACTGACCTATTGGTGACCCAAGTTGTGTTTTAATATAGGGCTCTGCATATATGGCAACAGCACAGTGGCTGGAACATACCTGGGATTACTAAAATTTTCATGGTTTCACTTGAGTCAAAACTTTTAAGTACTTTGACCATGGCTTATCTGACATAATTGGAAAAAAGATGTGATCATTCAGTGAATGTTTTATTGCACTGAACAAAAAGATCATGTTGTCATGATGCCAAAGTGTCTCTTCAAATCTGTTCTGTATTTGTAAAGAACATCTTTGTTTCACAGGTGTTGATATTATCCAATAATCTTCTCAAGAAGCTACCACATGGTATTGGGAATTTGAGAAAGCTACGGGAGCTTGACTTGGAGGAAAACAAGTTGGAATCTCTACCTAATGAAATTGCTTATCTTAAAGATTTACAAGTAAGTTTTCTAGTTCTTTCCATTATATTTGAGGTTATATGTTATTGATTTTTAAAGAATTTTGTCATATCTGCTTTGTGTCTGTCACCGTAGGGAACAACTGTTTTCAAGAGTTAGTAGGACACATTTCATACTGTTTCTTTATTTTTCACTGCCTGACCTTAGCTGCCTCTTTTTTTAACTTGTGAACATATTTGATAAAGTTCTATATTCAACTCATGGCTTTATGCTGAGAGACCTATATGTGTACTTGGAAAAATTCTGATTTTGGTGACTTCCAGCAGTAGTATCATAAAAGACACTGCAGCAGATGCAATGAATGCCTCTAGTTCTGCTGTAAATTAAGGTGGATCATTACGGTCACTATATTTTGTCTTATTTTCTCATTCCAATAGCATATCAATTATTGGAACGAGACACTAATGGGATCCCCAAATTACAAAGTAGAATCATATTTGTATTATAATCTAAACACCTAACCCTCAACTAAAAAAATTATGTATTTTTATTATACAAAGGAAGGAATTGGTAAATATCCAGTACTGTGTAAACAAATCATCATGAATTGGTTCCTGTCTTTCTGAATTGTTTTTATGCAACACTTAGAATTTCTTTAATATGTAAATAAGTTGGGATTTTTTATTACTGATTAACAAGTCCTTCCAAAAATGTTCTGCACTGTCACTCTTTCATTAGAAATTGGTGCTGACAAATAATCAGCTGACTACATTACCCAGAGGCATTGGCCACCTCACCAACTTGACACATCTGGGTTTGGGGGAGAACCTGCTCCAGCATCTTCCTGAGGAGATTGGTAAGCACGTTCCTCATACCCACAAATACCCTCTTCTACTTAGATCAGTAACATTTTCAGGTATTCTGCTGAGGGTTGAAAAAGTGTTGCTTTACCAGTGTTGGGTAAACTACTTTGAAAATGTAGCTTTGCAAACTATCAGTTACTTCACACTGGAAAAAGTTAAACTACAGCAAAGCTATTCTAGAGAGAAATGTATTTTGTAGTGCTGTCATCAATTAAAATATTTAATCAAGATGATTGTTTATAGTTAACTTGCAATTAATTGTCCAGTTTCCTCCGCTTATCTGGGACCGGGTCGCGGGGGCAGCAGTCTAAGCAAAGATGCCCAGACTTCCCTCTCTCCAGACACTTCCTCCAGCTCCTCCGGGGGAATGC
>NW_018128132.1:449804-453763 GCF_001952655.1 Monopterus albus
CTCTCAATGTGGAGGAGCAGCGGTTCTACTCTGAGCTCCTCCCGGGTGACCGAGCTCCTCACCCTATCTCTAAGGGTGCGCCCGGCCGCCCTGCGGAGAAAGCTCATTTCGGCCGCCTGTATCCGGTATCTTGCCCTTTCAGTCATGACCCAAAGTTCATGACCATAGGTGAGAGTCGGAACGTAGATTGACCAGTAAATTGAGAGCTCCTTCTTCACCAACCGGTACATCGACCGCATTACTGCAGAAGCTGCACCGATCCGCCTGTCAATCTCCCGTTCCATCCTTCCCTCACTCGTGAACAAGACCCCAACTGCTGCTCTTCTTCTCATTCTCTTTTTTTTTTTTTGCACACACCAATGCTCCAACTGTCCCCAGGCAATCCACTGATGGACTGTACTATTCTCTAAAGTATGGCACAACATAACTATAACCCGACCAGTTTTGGGAAAGGCTATAGACAGTGTTGGCACATTGATGCAGGTTGACCCTAACCCTTTATATATTCAAAAGCCAAACAGTGAAACCCTAACTGACCACCCATCTGAATTTAGGTCATTTTGAATGACACATTCTTGTTGTTGATATAGCATTAGTCTCTATTATATTTAAAAGAATGTTACCCTGTTACCAGATTTACAGTGCTTTCTAATGGAAAAGTAAAAAAGATGATCCAGTATTATGAAAAAAGCTGTAGATAAACTTCTCAAATATGTCAAGATACAACAGCATTATGTCTCTCAGAGAGGTTTTTAATGGATGACTCATGGAAAGTGCAAACCATTAGTCAAGCAAACTTTCAGACTTTTCAATTATTAAATTAAAACATTTAATCTCTGTTTCTGGTGGGTCCCCTTCAAAAGCATATGGTTTCTTTTATAGCTTTCATGAGTCTGGTTCTCAGTCATTCACGGGAGAACCTCATTTTGTTATTTGTTTTGCATTATTGCACAGTCTTTTACATTATTTTTGTTGTGCCACAGCCACTATTAACACCTGTGGCATAGCAGACAGATGTGTGTGTGTATGTAAACATTTAATCTTATCTCCTTGCTGTTCTTATGTAAATGTCAACATGGGATGGATTACAGTAACCATAAATCATTTTAACCAGTAAGAAAAGGCCACGAGTCCGCGTTAATACATAGATTATCCAAATCTGCTCCCATGTGGGTCTTTGCTGACCCCTGTGTGGGCTACAAGTCAGCTGTCACTGGCTGCAACGGGATCTATCTCTCCCTGCAGGACGCACAAGTCATCCTTCGTAGTATTTCATTAATATTTAATGCCGCTAATTTTTTATGTGCACACCCTTGTTATTTATTCGACCCTGCTTTCTTCTGCTCAGTGCTCTTGTAAATACACTGTGAAAGCAATAAATGACAGTGGCGTGGTATTATGTGATTCCCGAAAGCTTGCTGTTGCGTTTAGATTAGATGCTTCACACTTACTTGACGCGCACTGCTCACTGAGCAGTACCCCCATCCCCCCGTAATTCACTGTTCCCTCACACCCTCACCCTCCTACCTTTACTGCCCCCAGTAGCTCAGTCCTCTGGCTCGCCTGTACTCTCCACCCTCTCTGCCTTTGTCTTCCAAGGTCGACTTTGAGCTCTCGTTTGCAAAGAGACAGGGACAGCAGGTGCACTGCAGAATGCCGCCGCTGTTGTCTCTGTATGCGCATACTTGTGCGTGTACGTGTGAGCGACATGAACGTGTCTGAATGCATTTCAGCGGAGCTGCGGAGCGCCGTGTGCAAGTAAAGCTTCAGTGTTAGCCAATGTCTGCAGACCGTGGGCAGACGAGATGCCTTTGTTTCTCCCCAGCATGGCAGGGAAAGCTGCTTAGACTGCCAGGGTGGAGAGGGAGCTGCTGCTGCACCGGACTGTAACTGCTTCTAACTCCTTCTCCCTCCCCCTTCCCTCTGTCTCCTCTCTTTCACTGGATCTGATTTTTGAGAGCTAGATTTCAGAGGGAGCAGAAAGGAGGTCACTTTGAAAATTGCTGGAATCTACTGAAGACGCTGTCAGTCTTCTCTGTGAAAGCCTCTCTTTTACATCTCTCTCTCGCCTGTCTTTCTCTGATCCTCCTCCCCTCCTCCTCTTGCACCGGCCGGTTCCCTGCAGAGTCCCGGGTCCACCATGTCCTTGGCCTTCTGCGGGAACGAGAACAGCTCGGCGGCTTACAACGTGGACGGCGGGGTTCTGAACAACGGTTGTTTCCTGGATGCGCTCAATGTGGTGCCACATGTATTCCTCCTCTTCATCACGTTTCCCATTCTCTTCATCGGTGAGTGTCGCTGGGAGGTGAGCTCCTGAACCTCTTCACTCCACCACACACACACACAAACCACACAAATATCCGCTCAGATTATACAGTGGGCAATAGCAAAAGTCACGCATGGATCTGAAATCAGTTTTCTATCACCTATTATTTACATGATTACGCGATACATTCTGTTAAGCAAGTGCTCATCTGTACAGAGCTGTCTTAACAAGATGGTTCAGAAACATTAAAAGAAAGAGAATAAAAGAAGACAGAAAGCCTGGCCATCATCTGGATGCTGGTGTGCATTCTCCAGCGTTATACTCCCGGATGAAAAGCTTGACATAGCCTATTGTATGTTGGAAATGGGAAATGGTCCTACCCTGACGTCTGCAAGATGTTTAAAACGTCTTATTGTTAAAAGATGTTTCAAATTATATAAAAACACAGAAAACGCATTATGCAAATCTCCTGCAAGGCATAACAAAGTCGACATGCAACGATATTTTACCAGGATAAACAAAACAGAAAATGATTAGTACTGCTGTTATGGATAATCTAAATCTGAAATGTTAACTTAAGCCTTTTAACTCCTGAGACCTGTGACACTTCATCTAGTTTCCACTAACGCAGACAACCCTCCTCGGAGCTCTGTGAGAAAATATCACTGAATGTGTAACACTCGGTGGGAGTGTTGCAGAGCATACATGCCAAAATAAAAGCAAACCCTTACCCTCGACCAGTATTCGTTCTGCTATGTTTCTGTTCTCCATTGTTGGTAAGATGCTTGTTTTTTAGTGTACGCGCATGAAAGTCGGACGTATTCTCGCGAGGTTTGTGATTGACAGAGGCGGAAAGTAACTAAGTAGCTACATTTATTAATTGTA
Organism: Monopterus albus; assembly: GCF_001952655.1. NCBI lineage: Eukaryota > Metazoa > Chordata > Actinopteri > Synbranchiformes > Synbranchidae > Monopterus > Monopterus albus. The sequence goes on from NW_018128132.1 coordinate 452,956, forward strand.
TTTACTTAAATACAGTTTTGAGGTATTTGTACTTTACTTGAATGTTTTTATTTTCTACTACTTCATACTTTGACTTCACTACATTTTAGAGGCAAATATTGCACGTTTTACTACACTACATTTATTTTATACATTTAGTGGCTAGTTACTTTTCATAACCAGATTAATAAAAAAATACTGCATAATTATAAGACCTCATTGATCTATGAGCAGCAATAATTCAAATTAAATGCACATAAGCCAGTTACAACTAGCTCCCCCATTACCAGCTGCAGCATTAAATGTGATGTACACAAAAATGCATCAGTAATATAATAATATGATGTACAGGAATGTGAAATATGCCATTCTGCATAATGAGTATTTTAAGTATGTATTGGTGCTAATACTTGTGTACTTTTACTTGAGTAACATTTTCAATGCAGGACTTTTACTTACAGAATACTTTTGCACTGTTGTATTGCTACTTTTACTTAAGTACAGGTATGTGCCAAAAAATTTGAATATAGAGGGAAAGTCCATTTATTTCAATAATTTGTTTCAAAAAGTGAAACTTGTATGTTATATTAGTTCACTACACACAAAGTGAAATATTTCAAGCCTTTATTTGTTTCAATTTTGATGATTATGGATTAAAGACAAAAAAAACCCAAATCCAGTATTTCACAAAATTAGAATATTTCATGTGACCAATAAAAAAAGGATCTTAAACACATGTTGGCCTTCTGAAAAGTGTGTTAATGTACTGTATTATGTCCTCAGTACTTTGTTGGGCCTCCTTTTGCATTAATTACTGCATCAAGGCGGC
>NW_018128132.1:453824-466281 GCF_001952655.1 Monopterus albus
CACATTTCAGGGTCTGTGTTCCCTCATCTAATGAAGAGGAGGATGCCAATGTGTGAATTGTATGATGTTGTAAGTGATTCAATTATTTGGATTATTTAAGATGGCATACTAACAGCACAAAATGCAAGTGTAACCAATGTAAAAGAAACCACAGTAACGTCTTGTAACTGTTCGATTGAAACCACACCAAATCCCGATTAATCTGTATTAATTGTTTAAACAGAGTTGATATACTGTAGTGGAAAATGGGTACTGTCTCTTTAAGACATTTCTGAGACGCGTTTTAGTACGTCATCACTGTGCAGCTCTCAGTTCGCGCTGTCGAGCCAAGAGAAGGGATTGATGCACACATAGCAGACGACTGCCTCCGTGTAGTTTATTTAATTCTGTTTGATTCTACAGCTGTAGCCCATGTCATGCAGACGTCTGTATGTGGTGGTTCTTGATGCACTGACACCAGCCTCAGTCCACTCCTTATGAAGCTCCCCCAGATTTCTGAATCGCCCTTGCTTGACAATCCTCTCAAGGCTGCGGTCATCCCTGTCACTTTTGCACCTTTTCCGGCCACATTCTTCCCTTCTTCTTAACACTCTGTTAATATACTTTGATACTGCGCTCTGTGAGCATCCAGCTTCTTTTGCAATTGCCTTTTGAGACTTTTCCTCCTTATGGAGGGTGTCAGTGATGGTCGTCTGCACAACCATCAAGTCAGCAGTCTTCCCCATGATTCTGAAGCCTACTAAGCCAGACTGAGACTATTTCAAGGCACCTTTGCAGGTGTTTTGCATTAATTAGCTGACTAGATTGGGACACAGGGAGCCTACAATGTTGAACTTTGTCATGATATTCTAATTTTGTGAAATACTGGATTTGATTTTTTTTTTTGTCTTTAATCCATAATCATCAAAATTGAAACAAATAAAGGCTTGAAATATTTCACTTTGTGTGCAGTGAACTAATATAACATACAAGTTTCACTTTTTGAAACAAATTATTGAAATAAATGGATTTTTTGGCACATACCTGTAAAGGATCTGAGTACTTCTTCCACCACTGGTTCTAAATGTTACCCTGAGGTAACTGATTACTGAAGGAAGTCCATACCAGCAAGTGGTGTTTGAGACTCCATGTACTCCAGTGGTAACTCGGTTCATATCAACAGTAAATGCATATAACTGTGGTCTTATCGAGAGAACCACCTGGCAGGACATTGAAGCTGAACTTGGCTTTCAAAAGACCCTTTTTTATACATTTCTGCTAATTTCTGCTGCTGCATTGCTTCCTGATTTCCCAAACTACGGGGCGGGCCGTGCGTCATAACCGCAGAATGTGCGTGTGATAATCGTGTATCAAAAAATATCAGTGGCATTAAGAGGAATTTGTGTTAACTCCTTATGTTAACATTTAGCCCTAGTATTTTGGTAAACTAAAGAAAAAGTAGTTCAAACTACTTTATAAAAAAATGATCAAACTGACAATGTACATGTGATACAAAACTATAACGTAATACAAAAGCAACCTCAGTCCCTTTTTCACAGTTATGTAAATGTATCTTATGACTGACAGGAACACAGGGATCACAGAATGTTCTATAATCTTTTTGGGTGTTGGCATAGCTCTCTGTCTCCTTTGAACACTTTTGTTTTTAAAGCACATTTGTGTAAACACATTAGTCTTTTGTTAAAGGACACATTTTAGCTAATCTCAAATGTTCAGGCGATGGTTTTTAATTGTGCTTTCAGCAGAATTTGGGGTTGGTGCCGCCTTTTTGAAAGTTCTCATTTTGCAGTTTCAGTAAAAATACTTTTGTTGTACCAGTGCTTCCCAATAAAAGCTCAATTTAACCATGAGGACGAACCTAACACTCAGTAGTGTGCTCTGACCCTTCCTGTGATTGGACCGACAAGGCTGGTTATGGCTGAGGTTAACAGTTAAACCAGACAGAAACAGCAAAGGTGGCTGTATTTTTTTAAGTATTCAGATTTGGCCTGCAGTTAAATTATAGTACCTGTGGCGTGGAGGTTTTAAAGTTCTCTTTAGCAAACACTACCTCTCAATATATTTTTTAGTATGTCTATATGAACATTGTCACAAACTTTTTAAGTTGTTAGCCTTGCTGACAGTCTTGGATGTATCCGAGACTGGATGAAGACCATGTTGGTCTCCTCATCATCTCTTCAGGGGCAATAATGATTCCCCTTGTTTGGTGGTGGTGTTTAGTTTTGATATCTCATCCATACAACCTTACAAATGGCTGAAGTTGAATTAAGTACTGTTTTTTAGCCAATTAGAGCTCAAGTGATGAGTCTGTAAACATGAAATTAATCACAAACTAACAGTCCATCCATCCGTCGTCCACACTGCTTTTCCTTTATAGAGAGTTGCAGACAGACTGGAGTCACTTTCAGCTGACACTGGGCAAGAGGCAGGGTACACCCTGGACAGATCGCCAGTCTATCACAGGGCTGACACATACAGACAGACTCATACTCATGTTCACACCTACGGGCAATTTAGAGTCTCCAGTTAACTACCTTACATGGACTGTGGGAGGAATAATACCGCCTCCATGCATTAAGATATATTACAATTTCATTATGTATTGTAACTTCCTCAAAGCTTGTGTTCAGTCATTGAATTGCAGCAAAATGTAGTTTACTGATTGCACCAAGAATTTTTTTTTATTCCTGAAAATCAATTTTTTATGTCTGTGTTTTGCTTGGAGGCTGTGTGTATTTCCAGCCATTTCCCTGGATGACAGCTTCAGTACAGTATGAGCCTTAACTCACTAACTGCTGTCTGTCCTCAGGTACACTGGAGAACCTGGAGGAACTATACCTCAACGACAACCCCAATCTACACAGCCTACCATTCGAGCTGGCACTCTGCAGCAAATTGTCCATCATGAGCATTGAGAACTGTCCTCTCAGCCACCTGCCGCCCCAGATTGTCGCAGGAGGCCCCTCCTTCATCATCCAGTTTCTCAAGATGCAGGGACCATACCGTGCCATGGTCTGAACCAAGAGCAGTTCAGTCTCAGTTCCATCGAACTCCAAATCCTCCACTTGCTCTGCACCCTCTCACCTGCCCACCCCCATTATGTGTATCATACACTGTAAAGAAACAGACTGGCCACAATCAGTGTCGGGGGCAAATAAGAAGAGGAAGATGTTTCTTTCACCATCCTCGGGCAGAAACGAGGCGAACCTTCGGAGGCTTGTCTTCCGTGTTACACCAGAGTTTATCACGGCCATTTTAGGACCTGGCCACCCCATGCTCATCTGTCATTCCGAATGATATCAGAGGAAAATATTTCCACCTCTTTGCCAAAACTGAAGATATATAAATTTATATATATTGATAAACTGTGAGCTATGTGGCAAGTCTTTTAACCATATAAACTGTGCTCCCATTGCCAATGTATTTACAGTAATTACAAGCATCTACTATGTGAGCAAAGATACAATTGTATGCAAAAACAAAAAAAAAGTCTTTTGAACTTTTGAACATATTTACTGCTGCTGCCGTAATTTTAACTGTCATCTTGTTGTATTTTCTTTTGGTATCCCCCTTTTTTTAACATCATCATCCTGAAGATAACTTATGTTAAATTGCTTCTTGATTATGGAGAACAAAGGTCTAATAATGACGTGTTATTTCTTTTTTTGTATTTTTTATTTTTATTTTTTTGAGGTTTTAAAAACTGTGCCTATGTTTAGAGTGACCCAGTGGTTCATTTCTAAACACAACTGTCCATGCGAATACAAAGATAAATTGTTTTTCTTTTTTTTTTTTTTTCTTTTTTTTTTTTTTTTCTGCTGTTACTTTATTTTTTCCCTTTTTTGCTGTTGCATTAATCTAAGGTGAGTGATATCAGTTGTAAAATATGGTGATTGGAGATCTTAACAAATAGCAGCAGTAGTTGTCCAACAATTAAGCTAGTAATGTATACATATGATCATAGTTGTTGGGGGGGGGGGGGAGATGCAAGTTGGACTCTTCTCCAGAACGGGCAGTGCCGCGACCCCTGTTTGCTTCTGTGTGACAAAAAGGTAGTGGGAAAAAGTCAAACGTACATAGGTGATGGGATACATGATAGGTTTTTATATATGTATACAAATCCTGGTTGTCGCCTTGGATGCAATTTTTAGTTGCATTGTTTGATTTGTATCTACAGTGTTGGACTGCATAGCTGTCATCCAGTTGATCTCTGACCAACATATCAAGCGTTTTTAAAAGACATCGTCTGGGTCTCTGGAGCAAGTGGTGAGTGTATGAGAGCAAAACGTTTGATAATAAAATTTTGACAGGTAACTCCTTGACACATTCTTTTTTTTAATATTCTCCTTTTTTTGTAGTTTCTTTAGACGGGGTCTCCTAAGAATCGTCCGGTGTTTTTGATTTCTAATTTAATGTTTTCTTTGTTTTGTTTTGTTGTTTTTTTTGTCCCACACTGTCCCAGCAATGCTGCTGCTCTTGTGCACTTTGTTAAAGACTTTGGCATCTTCTATATTAAGACAAAAACACCGTAGCCTCTCATTGGTTATTTTGAGTGGGGGCATTTTGTTTCATAAGTAAGGATTTTATCTGGTAATCAGTTTGTCATGTAGATTTGTATCACTCACATATAAATGTTGGGTTTCACAGGCTCATGATGTACTACTAACTTTCTCTGGGGAAGTTTTATCCTATCAATCTTAAAGGAACTTGCTCTCCCGATCTATAAAAGGGTCTGTGTAGCTGTGCAATGGTGTAAAATAACTCATATCCTGCTTGTCTCCATTGCAAGAGAAACAGCTCACTGCAGTTCAGATCAGCATTGTCTTATTTTAAATAGATTTATGTTGTTTCCTTTTTTCTAATGATGAACTGTATATTCAGTTAGTATTATTTCAAGTGATTGTACATTAAAAATCCCAACAACAGGTAATAAAACCACCCCCCACCCCCCTTTTTCTTTTTAATGTTTCATCCCAACTTTATATCCAATCATGATTCTATTTTATATTGAAATGTGTGGGTCTACTTTTTTATGTTTTGCAGCAGCAGCTTGGCGTGTTTTGCGTGGGCTGTGGTCTGTCTCCTCCACAGCTCATCTTGGGACAGGTTTGCGGGGAAACAATATGCCGCTGCTTCTAATTTACCAGCAAAACCTGTTGCTGCTTTTCGTGGACTTAAACATATGCTGTACAAGACAACGGCGGGAAGGCGGGAAATGGTCCGCTCCCAACACCGATACAGACTTCACCCGAAAAACCTGACGAGGGACAAATCCACTGACCTTTTTTGGTTTGGCGTCAGGTCCGGGCGTTTTCTTACTGATCAGATTGTTTGGACACAACGATGAGAAAACACAAGGTGCATATTTGAGCTTATCGCAGTTACAGTACAAGACTGTCAGAAAAAGACAAAAAAAGTGTACAAAGGGCTTTCTGTGTTCATGTTCAACAACCCACCAGAGGCATTGCATTCCTTCATTTTATATAAAAGCTTTGGAAGTTTCTATTATGTGTTTTTACTTTTAGCTGTAAACTGTTGTGTGAAAAATGCCTTTAACAAGTACTCGAAGGTGAGATGTGCATTAGGTATGCAGCAAGAGTGCTGTGACCCATTTTTACATTCAGTCTCTCTGTTTTCAGTTTGTTCACGTGCCATTCTGCCAGGCTGAGAAGGCCAATGTAGTGGAAGATGCCGAGGATGACTGGAGGGCTAATCAGCCAGAGAGCATTTATCACACCCTGGAATGTAGTTGTAAAGTGCTGTGGAGGAAGAGGTGGAGATATCACCGACTGGCCTGTATCGGTTAAAACCTGTGGTTGGATTAAAAGTGATGATTGCATACTGGTGCATCCAAAATAACTGGGAGTATAATTGGGGTTTATCTTTGTATTGTGTGTGAATTTAGGCCATCGCACAATCAAAGTCCTTTTATTTTGTTATTTTTTTTTCCTGGGGTCATGCAGCTGGTCTTTTTCTTGCCTGGACATTTTATACAGGTAACAAACGTATTGAACACATATTTGTCTGGGTCAGAACCAGCATTTCTGCATAGAGGACTTTGATTTAGTGACTACTGGTGTGTCTGCAAATGCTCCTTTTTGTATATTGCAAAGGGTATCTAAGCATTGTGGGGCAATGCCTATCCTACTTAATCTACATTGACAAGCAGCCTTAACGGTCTTTAAGAGTCCTTTGTTTGGCTGTTCCTTGTGTCTCTGGCCACTGACTGTACCTAATGAGAAGCATCTGGTTATTACGATGTAAATTTGGCTCTAGTTTCTTTGTCTTACTTTTCCTTTTATTTTGCGCAGTGATCTGGCGTTATGGTAGACTCAGTATTACAACATCTAATGTGATGAAGGTTTTACAGAAAGGCCGAGTGCAATTGAAGATAATGCCATTATGCTGCAAAGTGGATGTGCATTCGCTTGCATCTTAGTTTGTCTTTGGCATTAAAGGGGAATCCCACCAAAACTGACTTTTATTGATTTTTATTATTTAGCAGTTATCTCTCAATAGAAAAGCTTTTGTTTTATTATAATTATTTCCAGAAGTTTTCAGTCATGAGTTTAAATACAGTAGTGTGAAAATGTAGAAATGGATTTTTAACATTAAAGGATGTTTAATTCTTTTTACCACACCCATATTAAGCATCTGGAACAAGAAATAAATGCTGTATTAAAAGCAGACATGACTCAGTTTTCTTAGTTTAGTTTCATATGATAGGATAGGATCACATGTTCTTCAGAATAAATAAATACATGCATGTCCACTTTTTTCTGGTTAAACCAAGCCAGTTTTGGTGGAATAGCCTTTTAACGTGACTCCGCCTGCTCCTTCTCACTGCGTACCTGCCTGAAACCCACTCACACCCCCTCTGTACTATCTCCATACATTTACTTGACTGCCTTGTGTGCACTAAGCAAAACCTTTATTATCTACTGGTTTCATCAACAGAGACAAATAATTGTTTTTTTTCCAGTTTTGGTTAATGTCAGTGAAGGGACCTGGGTCCATGAATCGAACAGATGCTGAAAGCAAAGGTTTTGGGTCAGTTGAATCTTCACTGGACGAGCAGATGCAGAAGTGACTACCTCTATGTGAGTCTTTCATTGCTAACCACAGTGACCGAGAACCAGTCTGAGGGGTTTCTACCTGTACAAAGCTGTGTGTGGGCAGCAGGAACTTAGATTTGGACCAGCAATTAATCAGTTTTGCTTAGTATCATTCTATTGTTTTATTTTGGTTATATTCCTTTACTAAGTTTTATTTGGCAAATGAAAAAGGAAAAAAAAAAAATCTCTGAGTTGTGTGCTTGGTTGTAAATGACAAACTTGGTCAATGCCGCCCCATTGTAAAACAGTTATTCTGAAACTGGCTAACTGCAGAGAGCTACTTTACAAATGAGTGAAAATGACCCAGTTTGGTGATATTCTGTACATACATCTTTTTAACTGTAATAAATGATAAAAATTTACAAATGTATGTGTTGCATGTGTAGCCTATATTTCAGGTTCACTAAACACCATACCCCGCCTCTCGCCCAGCCCCCTGGGACCCCCTTCGGGACTAAGCGGTATAGATAATGGATGGATAAACACCACATCTGTGAAGATGAGCACATCAGGATGGAATCATGTGATGCAGCCAACAAACAGCACGTATTTGAAAATGGTGTAGTAATTTGCATTCTGATGCCTGCCCAGGGGGAAAGAAAATTAGGAAATTGATCTAAAAAAGAAATCGATCATTTATTTCTCCTAGAAAACCACGAGGTCTGTGTGAAACCTAAATGAGATGATGGTGTATTGCTCCTGACTCTCATTTTTTACCTCCAAAACAAAAACATGCACAAAATCTCAAATTAGCCTCTTTTTCAGTTTCAAAGGAGATCTCATCAGGCTCTAAAATAATTATCAGATTTTCTTAACGTTTGTGCCTCTTTTTGATCTCAGGCAGAGAAATCTCTGATTTCTCTATGAACTCAACTCTGTTCTCATCCCAGCCTAATTCATGCATCTCATGCTAAGCTCAGACAGAGAAGGAAGGAGCTCTCCGCAAGCACTCACTGAATTTTCCTCCAGACTTGATGTGTTTTTTTAAATCTTAGTGATAACTTCCCAGCATGCCCCAGCGGGCAGACACTGCATTTCTTCCAATTCTATTGTTCATGTTCACACAGTTTTGTTATATTCATTTTTGTTGTGTTGCAGTGTACCTGTTTATAATTTTATCCTGTACCATAGCTGATTAGTTTTGTGTAGTTGTTTCTTCTACCTGCAGTTGCAATTCATGCCCTGCCCTGTACTCCTGTTGCTCAGTGTCCCGTCTCAGCTATTTTTATGGGCCTTTGCTCTAATACAACACCGCCCCCTGCTGGTGAAGGCTCAATATTATTGAAGCTGGGAGCTTCCTGTATTTCTCTGTTACTGAGTTTGGTCCGCCACACAGTGCGGTGAGTTTAATGGCTGCCATTTAAAAATCACCTCTTTCAGACAAATGCATTGAGCCTCTCATCTTGTCTAGTTTCACTGAACTCTGTGTCGAATGTGAGTCACTTTCTCTGCCTGTTCTTTCTCGTCCTTGTTGCCAAAGCGAAAGCACATCTAAAAACAAAAGTACTTTGACGAGGAAACCCTGACCACACTGACCTCCTCATTCTCTAAATTGACATATTATTCCCACGGAGTCGTTCTCGTGGTGCTGGGAGACTCTTGCAGAAAACGACAGGTGTCACTGTATCCATGCGCTTTGTCTGCGTTATCAACATGCGCAAAGACAAAATGATGTTTATCCTAAACCAGTCAGTCATTGCAGCGGCTGGATGGCTGCTGTTTTATCAACTCGATTATCAGGCCGATATGAGCTCTGTTTAACTGTTGAGTACAGGTGGGCGCTTTGAATATTCACTCACGTCCAGTTAAAAGCCTCAGTTGACAGTTCATCGCAGGACAAATGAATATTAAAGAACCCATCAGATTGCAGTTCGTGCGCAGTATAAATGCATCTTAATTGCACGTTGTGAAAGCTCACGTTTCCAGAGCCTGTTCAGTAAGGGTCAGGTGAAACGCCCCGTTTCCCGCAGGACCAGGTGTGAGTGACGTCACTCAGCCCAGTCAGGGTCAGGCGTATATCCTGCTCAGGCAATCAATGAAAAGTTGATCTCACACTGGTCCTAAAGATAAGTGTGTCATTGACGTGGTTTTATTTCTTATCTCTCTCTCTCTCTCTCTCTCTCTCTCTCTCTCTCCCCCCCCCCCTTTTTTTATTTTTTTCCTAAACTTGAATCGTTTCATTTAAGATGTGATGCTTTAAGATGTGATAAATAAAGTTGAGTTGAGTTGAGTTTATTTCAGTGTATAATAATTTTAAGGACGTTTCCTGGGAAAACAAATTATAGGAAAATATGATTTTCCTGGAGTCAATTTAAACCCAAGTAACTAGTCATCAAATCATTAAATTAATTGCCTGTAGACAAATTTCACATTTATGTTCAACTGACCTCTTGTACATTAACTAGAAGACTGTCTTTTGCCAGCAATTAACTGGAATGAATTAATTGGAAAAGTATCAGTTGAACACAATCATGATTTTCCCTGTAATTAGCGCCAACCTAATTTTTTTTTTTTTTTCAGAAAAGACTGTGTAATTTATATGGAAATTATGGGCCTGTAAAATATAGGACTAGTGAGTAAAACTGTTTTTTGAATTATTCATATCAGTTCAAAATCAATTGCATAATATTCAGTACTGAACAGAACCAGAATAAGAACAGCAGTGTAATCCAGAGCAGACAGATGTGTGCATGCTCGAACTACTTGTAAACACATCACTCTGGAACAAACTGAGAATGTAAAGACTTTGTAAAACACTACAGTGATCCTCTTGGTACTTACCTGCTATTTCAATTAGATTTTGGATATAGGGAGGGGCAGGCTCAAAATGTGTGCAGGACAGCACAAACAGGGCTTTTTCACAGCAGACATTTTGACTTGTCAGCAGCAGGTGTTACTAACAACACCGACCACAGCTCTGTCCCCAGTGAGACGATGGTAGTATGGCAGCGAAGCAGCATGCACTTGAAACTGAACAGCTAATTTCAATTCAGCCAACAGTAACTGGATTATTTAGTTCTCTAGAAAATGCCGGTAGACTCAGTATTATTAACCATCTTCAGTGCTTTCATCCAGTAGACATGATGAGTCTTATACTGAGTCTGACCACATGAGCAGCCACTGATGATGAGGAGGGTATACTCTCTGTCCTCCCACAGCTCCTCAGGCCTCAAGTCAGCCTCCCAGAGTGAGTTTTAAATTTACCACAGAGGATAAACACAAACAATGTGTTAGATTTTGTAACTGAGATTCAGAGCTTTTGTAGTTTACAAAAAAGGCTCCAGTTCCAGAAAGACTGGGAGTTTGGAAAAATGATAGTGAGTGACAGATCAAATATTAGGAAATGTTATCTGTTGATTTGCTAAAAGTTTTCATAACCATTACCCAATAACCATTAGAGAGGGGGACAATGGTGTCAAATTGAGTCTTGTAGATGCTGCAAAATTGTGGGAGTGTTTGTGTCAGAGGTATATAAAACATTAATTTTTATCATAGCTGACACTGCTGCACCTGCGGGGGAGGTGCATTTCAAAATCTTTTCAGTAACCCTTAACAACATCAATGAGGTCCACTTATTTATTTATTTCATGTCGTATTCTCTTACATTTTCAGTTTTACATTAATTAATAAAAGTGAAAAACCAGATCATCTCGCTTAATGCTGCTTCATTTCATATTAATTTCACCTGACTTTTAAGTCAAATTTCAGTTCAGTTATGAGCGAACGAAAAGGACTGTAAAAGACTAACCCTCCTTTAACTGCTGCAGGTCTGCCATCACCTGCCACATCTTTCATCATGTGGGGAAAGTACACAAGACGGAGCTTGTTTTTCACGGACATGATGTCCTGTACCATATGACAGATAAATATGGCCTAGTTAAACAATATTGGGGATATTAATGTAGGTGTCAGGTGAGGTTAAATATTTGTCTTGTCCTGATTGACTGATTACACTGAACTCATCAAATACACAGCAGGTTATGCATCTCGAAGTACATGGAGATTATCTTTGAAGTCTTATAAAATGTATGTACTGTATGTATAATTATAGAATGTACATCATAAACAGTAGAACATGTCACAGCTGAGCCCAGGCTCCCCAGCAGACTGCCTGACCTGCACAGTGGACCTGCTGACCTTCAGCAATGCTTGATCTTATTTCACTTTAATATGAGCTTTAAGGACAAGGATTGACAAAATACACACAGTTGGAAGAGAAACGTACCTCAGCACAGTGATGACAGCAGCCTACACCTACCTGTATCACAGCTCCCTGGTCGTCCCTGTGTACGTCACTGTACCTTGTCAGATGTTTCCTCTGGGCAAACGTTCATTAAGTACAGGTTTGTGAGTCAGTCTGTGGTCTGTTCCCGACAAAGTCTGGGGACTCATGTGTTGCACATGAAGTGTAAAAGGTAGATAATTAAGTTTAGACGAAGTAATAAAATGCCTCTGTATACAGTATGTGGTGTGGCTCTGGCTGCTGCACTGCAAAAAATGCCTATCCCAACAGGTTGTGCACTTTACTCTATAGATTTTTCATTTATTTCATTTAGTGAAATAAGCAAAATGTGTGCGGCTGCTTTGCTGTTTTCAAATAACTTTGACTCCCCCCATGATTCTTTGGTCTTACAGAAAGTAGATATTGACAATTCATTTCTGGTTGATTTCAACATCACTTTTTGCAGAAAATATAAACAGAAGCTGATGAAACTTATTACACTGTTCTTCACTGTAAATATTCTGTATTTGTCTATGTCTATTTGATTGTACTTAATTTTATAACACACGTGCCTTAGATCCCATTTTCATTCTTCTAAAACATTTATTCTCATGCACAGCACTTTGAATGGCCTCTGTGTTTAAGCAAGGCCTTGCATAAGGCCTTGCTTAAATCATCCAATTAGCTCTCCCTTAAAACATTAATCCCTTTGTCTAAAGGCACACTGGCAGCGGTTTATACAAGGACAATATGCATAACTAAAGGAAAACTACCATCTCTGAAATAACCACTTTACTGAACCCTGACAGTATCAAACGAGGTAGAAGTCATTGCAGTTTTTTTTTCGTTACATAGTTTTTTTTTACTATCACGATTATAAAGTATGTTAACACATACAGTATTGATCTTGATATTGATATACACGAGCATAGTAAATATAATGTGGTATTGGACTCCGATGTTCTTTTGTTCAACACCTGTATCTGTATATGGTCTGTCTACTGTATATCCATGTGTGTGTGAACGCAATCTGTTATTATTATAGCTCGTGATCATTCATTTCTGACTTTGAACACCACTTTGACTTATTCCTTTTGTTCGTTTCTGCTTTTCGTCTTGT
>NW_018128132.1:466347-483337 GCF_001952655.1 Monopterus albus
TGCTGGCACGCCGTGGACACGCAGTGGCCCGGGGAGAGGGACATGTTTTTTTTTGCAGTGTGCGCGCTATAAAGAGAGGGAGTGGCGCTGTGGTTAACACTGAGGAAAGAGTCTCCACACGAAGACAGAGGCACGGCAGCGCCCGGGATAACGTGGTTAGCGCTCTATCAGGTCCGTTAGTGAGCACACCACAGGGATCACAGTGTGTGGAGACGCAGAGGAACGGCTTCCCGCTCCATCCGCCACATGGACTTTCCTTCTGCCCTATTTATCTGTCTAAAGAAGTTACCCACCGACAGCTGTTTTAATGCCTGTGCGTCTCTGGCACTGGAGAGGCTGTGCCACCGCCTGTTGCCTCAGGTAAGATTACTTCACTTACTATACCTTTTTTCTCAGTGTAAGAGCTGAGACAAGGCATCGGATTATTATACAAGTGTAAAGCTCAGAAGAGGAAATGTGTAGTGTTAACTCGTGTGTTTAGGTTAAGTTACAAAATATGTGTTTACAATGTTTACACCCTTCCTCTCCTGAATCATACATTAGTAAAAAATATAAAAGATTTGTCACAGTCGAATGGAAAGCACTAAATAGTACTGAAGGAGCTGATTTTTCCTCTTGTTGCCTCATGTTTTCAGATGAACTGACAGCCTTTTAAATAAGAGCTTATCCTTGAGGAGGCAGTGCATGATGAAAGAGGAAAATCCGGGAAAGCCACAGAGGAGCGATTCAGTCCCTTCCTTTCTCCGCTTGGCTGACAGCTATTAGCTCTGTTCTTCCTGGTGGATGATTGTTGATCTTCTCAGGTGAACTCACTTAGGAAGCGAGTTAGTCTACACCAATGGAGTTTAACAACGACACCAACCGGACTCTTCCAGAGGTGGCCCCTTACAGCCTCCAGATGGCCCTGCCACTCACTGTGCTGGTGGGGCTCATGATCCTGCTGACAGTGTTTGGGAACGTGCTGGTGGTCATAGCTGTATTTACAAGTCGGGCCCTCAGAGCTCCCCAGAACCTATTCCTGGTGTCTCTGGCGTCAGCAGACATTTTGGTGGCCACCCTGGTGATGCCATTCTCCTTGGCCAATGAGCTCATGGGATACTGGTACTTTGGCGAGGTGTGGTGTGAGATTTATCTGGCACTTGATGTTCTTTTTTGCACTGCCTCCATTGCCCACCTCTGTGCCATCAGCTTAGACCGTTACTGGTCCATCACACAGGCCATCGAGTACAACCTGAAGAGGACACCACGACGCATTAAGTGCATCATCTTCATCGTGTGGGTCATCTCGGCTATTATATCTTTCCCGCCACTAATCACCATGGAGAAAGAAAACCGTGAGAAGGACCCTGTATGTAAGATCAATAATGATAAGTGGTATGTCATCTCTTCCTGTATTGGCTCTTTCTTTCTCCCCTGTGTCATCATGGTCCTGGTCTACGTGCGTATCTACCAGATTGCTAAAAAGAGGACTCGGGCACCTCCAGGGGACAGGAAGCAGAAGGAGATGCTGAAGACGGCCACTGGCACTGCTGCCAACCCAAAGGAGAACGGCGTGGTCAATGAGGAGCGCCTCTGCCATGAAAAGCTGAATGGCGAACAGGACATTGAGCTGAAGGAGGGAGTTGAAGGAGCAGGTGAGGAGAAAGGAGAGGTCAACTGGGTGGACATTGAAGAGTCGTCGTCCTCTGACCACAAAGTGAACAATCCTTGCTCACTTAAAAAGAAAGTGGCCAAGGGGAAAACCAAACTGAGCCAAATCAAACCAGGGGACGATGACATCCAAAAGCGGGTGCCGAGCACCAAAAGCAGTCGCTGGAAGGGCCGTCAGAACCGGGAGAAACGCTTCACCTTTGTCCTGGCTGTGGTCATTGGAGTGTTTGTCATCTGCTGGTTTCCCTTTTTCTTTACATATATGCTAATGACGCTGTGTGAGCCTTGCAAGGTGCCCGACACCTTGTTCAAGTTCTTCTTCTGGTTTGGTTATTGCAACAGTGCACTGAACCCCATCATTTACACCATATTCAACAACGACTTCAGGAGGTCGTTCAAAAAGATACTGTGCAGGAGGGACACTAGAAGATATGTATGACAGACTCCACTGTTATCAGCATCCTTTTTCTTTTACTTTATTGTACATAAATTGTAAAATCCATTGACCATTGTGCATGGGTCACTGACTTGTGAACGCTGTAGGTGTTAAGTGCTTGGAATGGCTTTCCCAGAATGAGCTTTACATGCAGCTTCTCTTTTACAAATCACCCACCATCCTCAGCTTCACACAGAGGTCTAAACAGAACCGAACACCACAGTGAAGCCATGTTTTTATTGTAAATATTATTTTTATAAAAGAAATCTAATGAAGTCCATATGTGTTGTAGTTTATGGCAGTATGTTGTACAGAATGACCTGTCTTGAATATTTGTCTTTATTTTTGTTGTTATAGATACAATATTGTGACATTTTGTATGATATGATGATGATGGCAAAGTGTGGGGGAAGTGCTGGCTTTTTAAAGAATAAAAGCCCTTACCTGGTGCCATCATGGTATTGATTATGTTACACTGTGTTGACACACACACGCTCATGCACATGCTTAAACACAAAGTAGAGACTGTGAAACAGGGAAAAGGTCTGAATTTGCTTTCTGACATCAAGAGAGAGTTCCTAAAATGAGTCTCTGTTTTACCTGTGACCATGTGAAGGTGTGAACACTGCAGGACCAGGAGGGCAAACCTATAAGTTCCTTTCAGCAACGTCAACCCTTCATTTGCGCTCCAACAGAAAAGTGCAAACTCACTGGTTTGCTGAATCTGACCTTTGCAGGGGATTAACAAGAAGCTTAGTGCTTAATGAGTCTCAGTGGAATATGTGCAAATGTTCTTTGGTCCTTCATGCTTAAGATTAGATTGAGGTCTTTTGTCTGAGATATCAGATTCTCCAAAAATTTAATTACATGCCTAATCCTTTGTCTTCCAAGTGTGTGTTTGCTTAGGCTTTGGCTATCAGTGTCAGTTTATGAATCAATGGTGGAGAATAAGTACAGTTGTAATGTGATGCACAGAAAGCACAGAAGTAATAGTTCCTTTGTCATGTTGTGTTATCACAGTTTGCGTCATTAAGTAAAGCCATGGAGGCTGCCAAAGCAGAATCTGATTGTCATTTCCCCCACTCTGATTACTCTGCTCCCTTAATTGACTAAGAGAATAGATGATAAAAACTAGAGTGGCTATCATCATTGCAGTGAATACAGTGAATATTGCTCTTCCCAGAGGGGAGAGTTTAAGTAAATGCATTCCTTTTCGTAGTCAGGAAGGCAGCTGAATGACTCCATCCTCAGAAAACATAAATGCTTCTGAGGGGTTTTCTGACAGTATAGACCTCATCCAGCAGAGGCTGGTGTATGTTTGTATTCAGCTGGTGGAGCGTTTCCCTGCATGTTTACAAAATGTGTAAGCGTGGCGAGGCTGTAAGAAAGCAGGCACACGTGTGTGTGTGTGCAGACGTGTACTCTATGTGCACTTGTAGCACATGGGGTGAGCTCCCACTGGACAGACTTGTAGTTGTGCTCACGCTCCACGTTCAGTTTGAATTAGGGGAGAAGAATGGAGTGAGAGAAACATGTCCAACAGGAGGATCTGCAGTAGTGTCAATAAAGATGCAGGTGTTTGATTGCTGTTCCCTATTCAACAAAGAGACATCATCTCTAAACACTTAATAAAGGTTAAGTTATTTAGTTTTTTAAGGGTTGGTTCACATTCTCTAAAGCCTGTCATAATACAACACAGTACTCACATGCTCATATAGAATATCTTACAGTACACTAGTTGGTCCTCACCATATTTGCATGCAAGAATCTCTTCACTGGACAAAATCCACACCCTTTATTCTGTGGCCAAATAGTTTTTAAGTCACACTTTGTAATTTTTGAAATAAATAATGACATGTTCTTCCTATTACAGATGAAACATTGGATTCAATCTCGTTCAGTGATATGGGCTGGAGCTGAAAGCTATGAGCTCTGTCCTTGGTCACTGACTGGGTTTTTCAGTTGACACTAATAAATATGTTTGTTTTTCTTGTCCATTCCCTCTTTGTCTGCCTCTCTGTGCTTCACACATCAACAAGCAGTGGTGATATCATTAAGCAGACTTGCTTGCTGACAGCCTATCGGAAGAAGCCAGCTGTTGAATCTGCAAACCCCTCTCTGCACACACACACACACACACACACACGTGCATGCAAGCACACTTAGCCTCTGGGAATCAGGACATGGATCATCAGGTTAGAGTGCACATCTGTCTCTAAAAGGCCAAGCATGGTGGCTAAGTGCAGCTACATTCAAAAAGACAGAGACAAAATGCCAGCAGCCGCAAAAACCATAAAGGTCAATTACAGTATCTGCAGTTGGAGGAACTGCCTCATGTTTGACATGCGACTTTGTGTTTGCTTCTGTGCATGTGTGTGTCTGAATGGGTATTATTATACATGGATGTGGGCGGATGGGCGTGTCAGTAGGTGGTCGGGGTGAAAAGGTCATGATGACGATGAACGCTGACTGAGGCACCCACAAATTAGGACTTTTTTTGGTGACATCCGCCTATTCGAAGTGGCTGCGTATACATGATTATTCACAGTGTAACTGATGACTCACTGTTGCTTATTCCTACATTTGCCTGTCTTCAGTGTGAAGCTTTCACAGGAATTTGTCTGCATTTACCATATAACTAATACCTTACACCATCCAAGGATCATATTTCTAACAGCTGGTTCCCAGTTGGCTGTCAGCTCCTCTTTGAGGGAAGACTCTTAAAATTGTTCCAGAGCTATCATTTAAAAGGGAGCCACAGCCTCATTAACAGTGGGCTGATTAGCTGTCAGGCCTCTGGGTCTGATTGCAGACACAAAACAATGCTGGGCAGCAGATATTTCCCTGGAAATTAATTTGTCTAGAAAAATCTATATTCCAGGAGCTCATTATGATCAAGAGCAATCAGCTCCCACCATCCCACAGACGACACAGCATTATGTGACATGATTATTAGGCCTGCGAGGTGATTTGCTCTGGTTGAAGAAAGCAGAAGGCACAGGGTGTGATGATCCAGTGCCCTGCATTAAATAAAAGAAACATCTGAGAGCAGCAAGGGCTTCCAAAAAGGCCTGTTTTTAACCTGAAATATTATATGTCTTCTCACAGTCTGGACTGGGAATTTCTACAGTATGAAAGTTTTCTCTCTACTTTCATGCCAGTCAAGCTCAGTTTTAGTGGCAGTAATAACAGGCAACACTTTGAACAAAGGATTAAAACTCATTATTATTTTTCTTTATAATTATATTCAAATTTTTTTTTAATGATTAAGCATTTGTTCTGTAAAATGTCATAAAACTATCAAAAAAAATGCCCCTTAACTTTTCTCAACCCTGAAGATGATGCAATTCATTTTTTTTGTCTGACCAACCATCCAAAACATACAGATAATTTATATACACTAATGTTATGTAAATATAACAAAATATATTTGAGCAGGGGCCGGCATGGTGGAACAGTGGTTAGTGCTGTCACCTCACAGCAAGAAGGTTCCAGGGCCAGGGGGGATTCTCCCTGGGTACTCTGGCTTCCTCCCACAGTCCAAAGACATGCAGCTTAGGTTGATTGGCGACTCTAAATTGCCTGTAGGAGTGTGTGTGTGTGTGTGTGTGGTTGTTTGTCTCTAAGTGTCAGACTTGTGATAGACTGGTGACCTGTCCAGGGTGGACCCTGCCTCTCGCCCAGTGTCAGCTGGGATTGGCTCTGGCACCGCCATGACCCTTGTTAGGCTAAACGGTATAGATAATGGATGGATGTATATTTGAACAGGTGTAATATTAATGTTAATCTTACTGTCAGTTTAAGGGAAAAGGATCTCAGAGTTCACCATTCTGTATGTGTGTGTATGTATAACAAATGATCAAATGAATGTTTTTGTCAGCTAATTGGAGATTTCTTTTGACTAACCGATTTGACTAAAGATTACCGAATAATCCATCCAGCTCTACATAAATGCACTGTAAAGTGTCTATCCCAGTGGAACTTCGTGTTAATGAGCCAATTATCCTGATGGACTTTCTACACGCCGGCTGGTGCACATCAATCACCAGTCAATCAGCTGATACAGCCAAGTGCTGTTCTGGCACCACAATGAGAGTGTTATGAAGGAGTGTTTGGCAGAGGTGGAGGATTAAAAGAACTAACACATTTTTAGCCCCCAGCACACCGTGTGGCTCTGTAATTATTGCAGATAAACGCAACAAAGTGTTAAGCGCTCTCACGCTCCTTTTTTCAGGCTCTTTGAGCAGGCTCCCTGTCGCTACCCGAGTGACAGACAGCAGAGAAGAATATCTGTTCAGTGACAGGGGAACAGCAGCGTGAGTGTGAGGCAGAGAGGGCAGCTGAAGTGGGTTGCTGTAGTGTCTGTAATGACTGTCTAGTGTGTGCTGATGGACATGCCAGTGGGTGTTTGAAGGAGATTATACCTGAGTGTGCTGCTGTTTCATCACTGCAGCCCTTAATGATGGTGACTTAATGATACCAGCTGGTTCATAGATAGCAGAAGTGTTTATGTGACTGCTAAAGAGACAGGGAGTCAAAAATAATTCATCTTATTTTTGAATATTTCATGTTCTGAAACTCTGTAGTTTATTTCCAGGTTTGTGTGAAGTCAGCATTGTTATTTATCATTTCTGTCCATTGATTAACAAAAATGCTGAATTTCTTATGAAGCGCTACAACTTCATGCCACTGGATTACAATAAACCAGAATAAAATATCCTGACAGAGTTTATGCTTCCCAACACTGAGTCAACTACAATGTAAAATCTGAAACAATCATCAAGTAGCATATTAAAGCTGCTCTGCAATAGTGGATAAAAAGGGCAACTGAAAAATGTGAACTTCAGCTCCCAGAAATCCTGTGAGGAAACTGCACAGAGTATGAGTCCAGCTTAATCACTGCTATGTAGATTATGCTGGCTTTTCCACTCATTTATTTTTTGTGATCAGAAATGTCCTTAAACAACACTGGTGTTTTATTTAGACAAAGAGGACAAATCCACTGGGTGTCAGATAGTTTTAATGCATTGTTCTATTTTGTCATTGCCAGACATTTAAAACACATTAAAACAGGCTTTAACTTAAAGTGCCCATGGCATGCTTTTCTGTGTTTTCTGACTTATCTACAATGTTAGAATGATGAATTATTATCTTAAACATGACTGAAAGCTCATAAAATGATGTGAACCTATGCTGTTGTATTTCTATGCAGAAGCAACTCAAGTCAAGTTTACACAAGTCTCGCAAACTCTTGCTGGCAAGACTTTACGAGGGATTTGTTGGGGAAGACACAGCGATCACCATTTGGATTTATTGACCTTGAGAAGTTTCCACTACTCTGTCGGATGTAAAGATAAGTAAAAAAAAAAAAACACGTTGCATGTCAGTTAATGCTTTGTTCTGTAGAGAATTGTTGTAATTCACTATGTCTGCATTATGCCAGTTAAAATATGGGGTTTCTCAACTACCCACTTAGTTTAGAGTGTTGCACATCTCTTTTCATGGGTACATGTTGTTTACCTATCTATAGAGGAGAAATTCAAATTGATGCTGTTGTGGTTCGTCGTACTGTTCACTATCATATTCTGTCTCGAACATGTCAGGTAGGACTTGAGGTATTGTCATTGTTGAAAATGTAGCTTATTCATCAGTGGTTTTTGTTTATGTCCTGGCTTCTCTGACCAGGCTCGTGTCAAAAAACGTTCACCATTAAGAGGTTTTTCCTTGTTCAAAACTAGCTTTCATGTAATGCACCCCTCAGTGGTTGTGATTAGGATAATGTCGAGGAATTTGTTGGGGAAGACACAGTGATCACCATTTGGATTTATTAACTTCTTAATGGAGAAACAGATTTTGGGACAACACCAGCAGCAGGATTTGTGCTATCCTCTTATTTTCAGGAGGAGGCTTTTGGGTTTTATCATTCTGAAATAATTACAGAATGGAGTTATGATGGGTGCAAAGCTAATCTAGAGGTACCCAAGGTTAAACATTAAGTGACTGTAAATGAGCATGTCATGGGCTCTTTAACTCTAAATCCACTCCTCTGAGTTAATAAATTACATGTAGCATCACTTTATTACACTATGGGTCCAGGGACATGTCAGTTAGACAGCAAGAGAGACACTGGAGAAACAGTTGGATAGTCAGAGCTGTGAGTGGGCGGGGGACTGAGTGATTGCACGGCACCGTGGGGCAGTGGTGAAGACAAACAAAAGAAATAATAAAAACCATTCTAACTTTGGCAGGAAGGTTGTGTTCATGTAAGAATCCATCACTTATAATGAGAAAGTCATTGAGTAGATGAAGGCTTTCTTGGCCTTTGTGATGTAGCCCGAAAAGACATTAACAATTTACTTTGTTCAGCTGTAAAGAAGCATAAAAACTGAGCTAGTTATGGAAAAAAGTTGCCATAGCAACAGTGGTTTACAATTACTTTTTTTGTTCATTGTGTCTCCATTTCATTGTGAATTGCTCAAACCAAGGTTGTAAATTTCCTCACGGCCCATTTCCTCTAGCTCAGTAGAGTGTGATTTATTCCCAAAGTGAATTTCCACTGTGACCCCTCAGCTTTGATACTGTAGTGTCCAACTTCAGCCAGAAAGTCAAATCACAAATCTGTCTTGTATTATTTGTACAAAATATGTCACCTTTATCCTTAGATCTTCAATTTGTACAAAAGAAAACTCCTCAAAAGAAGCAGCAGTAGCAGAAAATCAATGTAAAGAAACAAATGGACAGTATCAGTGTGGTCATGCAGAAAACTATAGCAAAAGTCTTCATCTTTTGGTAGATAGTCTGGTTTCAGTGGTTCACTCCTACATTCTTGTTCCTACTTTCATCTATCACAGTATCTATCCTGGTGTGCTTTCCTGCAGCTTTATCTGAGCTGCAACCTTAACTTGAGTGGCAACTCCCATAAGGCTTCACATTAACAGAATGTAATTATACACACTAGGGGGAAACAATTAATCTTGTCATTTCATGTCAGGTAAAGTCCCATCGTGCCCCCTCTGTCAGTGGTTCAACCACTCTCATCCATCCATGGGTCCATCCCTCTGAGCCACGTTTCAGCACAGGTGCTCACTATACTGTAAACACAAAATAAGCACAATAGTAGACACACCTGCGCCCGGTGAATATGAATAATACAGAAACCTGGTATTTTATGTGCAGTTTAAACCTTTCAGTAGAACTAAAAGCAGGAGAGGGAGCCTGAAAAATACAGAAATGCAGTATCATGGAAAATTGGAAGGTGTGTGCCAGTGAATTCATGTGGTGTAGATTATCATC
This sequence comes from Monopterus albus, assembly GCF_001952655.1. NCBI lineage: Eukaryota > Metazoa > Chordata > Actinopteri > Synbranchiformes > Synbranchidae > Monopterus > Monopterus albus. Next base: position 475,727 of record NW_018128132.1, read on the forward strand.
TAATGACATAGATCCGTTTGTTTCATGAGAAAAGGATGGATGGAAATCATGGTGGAAATATAATAAAGGTAAAAATGGACACAGTGGAAACAAATAGGTAAATAAATAAATAGAAATGGGGAGGAGATAGATAAGATAAAACTTTATTAATCCCACAATGGGAAAATTCCTGTGCCCCCCCACACACAAACAAAAACTATGAAGACAAATAAGGGATGATATGATGTTATGAAAACAGCTAATTGAATCTGAGGCCAAAGGTTCACGAGCACCAGGTGTGTGTTATGTGTCTGAGGGAGAAATTCAGAGAGTAGGAGAGTGAAGTGGTGCGTACACAGATCATTTCGGTGAGAACACAGAGTCCAGCTCATCTGTATGCTGAAGCCTTCCGCACTATTTGCATGACAAGATCTTGAAACCTCTACAATCTCTGGCCTGCTAATTCCTGTATATATTACCTTCTACCCAAACTACATTCTGACTGTCATCTTCTCATGCTGCAGTCCTCTTTTTTTGTCACAGCTGATGTGATTCAGCCTCTTCCCATCGATGAGAATAATCCTATTTCCCTGAGACAAAAGGCTCATCTTTTATATCACTGCCAATGGTAAATTAGACTGAAGCCCAGGCATGGAAAATGGACATGATAGTCCATATTGATGGGAGAATTGGGTTATGTGGCTTGCAAACACAGATGGAAGGAAACCAGTGGTATTCTCTCTGAAACGTTCCCAGCAAATCAGAAGGGAGTGGACAAGCAGTGTGTACATAGAACAATGGCTGGGAGAGTATGGGGTTGGAGCCCCTGGGACATTCTACATAATTGAAAAAGTCAATAGAAAACCATGGGTCAGAATAGAGCACCACACAAAATCAGCATGCTTCATACCATGTTTAAAAAAAAATTCAACCAAAAAAATTTTCCCCCAGCTGCACGGCCTCTCCCAACAAGTGCTTACCCACAAATTGAATTTAATGCTCTCCTGAGAGCGTGCATTTGTAAATATTTGAGTTGTGAAACATAATTACTCAAGAGAAAACAGGTGGGAGACAAATTTACCGTTGCTGCCTCAAGGGGAAAGTAGTGACTGGACTTTGCTGCCATGTCAGCATTGTTGGTTCAAATGAACTGATATTGCAGCCTTGTACAAATTAGACCATATTATAGCTAGCTGTACAAATAATAGGCTGTTAATTGTGACAAATAAGGCATTATTCCAAAACCCAATGCCCTCTTTTACAGTACGTAGTGCCACTATGAAAAAAACTGTGACACAGCCATAGAAAAATTTTCTTATATTAAAAACAAAAAACACTTTTAAACTATGCCAATGAATTCATAGCATCCCTTCCTAACAAAGGTCAGCCTTAAAATGGCTCTCAGAGCAAATCTGCAAGGAGCACATTATTTGCCCTCAGTTTCACAGGGCACTGTTAATCAATACAACATGGTCTCTTGGTGTGTGTTTGTCCATCTATTCCTTTGTGTGTGTTAACTTGAGAGCGTAGGAGCTTCTGCTTTGTGTCCTGAAGGCTCCACACAGTATTTCCCCTTTGACCTCTTCTTCATCTGCCTCTTCCCTTCACATCCCATGTGGATATAATTTCAGGAAACTCCAAAATACCCGATGTACATGTGCAGAGATTTCATGTCAAAGTTTTTGTTCTGATTTATTTGAGTCTATCATTATTTAATCTATTGAGGCCTAGCAGGGAGTTTGAAATGGGCTGAAAAAGAGATGCAGAAGTTGAGCAATTTTAGAGAAAGAAACAGCTACACACGGACAGCAAAAGGTAGACAGTAGTGGCGAGAGGGCCTGGTTGTGAATACTGATGGGATAATCATCTGTGTTTCGATTGTGAAAAAGCTAGTGGGTGTTGGTCTTTGGAGGAGGAAAAAAGAAAGAAAGAAAATGGGCACTGGGCTTCAGGGACAATGACATCTGGTGCGGTCTGTCACTCCCTCCTCATCACGTTTTCCGTGTTCTTGTTTGTTTCTGGGGGAATTACTCGGGCCGTGGGGGAGTTATCTGAAGAAAATACAGACATCAATCTCCCATAATATGCAGGATAAATAGAAACAAGCACAGTGGTGTTCTCAGTACTTGGTTGGGCATTAGTCAAAGATTAGCCTACGTGATTTGATGCTTAATACGTGCTTTTGTGTTATGAATGCATGGGAAACATTTCACAACTTTTGTCCCCATTTCATAAACCATGTCACAAGTTGGTCAGGCTCAGTAAGCGGATGTTTACGTTCTGGCTGTCCCATGGCACCATGCCTTTGTAGTTAAATAAAAGTTGATAAAACTGTTACTGGCCATATTTCCATCAATATTTCTGTTGTCAGAATGTACTTTGATTAAACAGGTTGCAAGCTGCTGTGTACTAGTCCCCAACACTTAACACCCTGCTGAGTTATGATTGTAGCAGGCAGTGTGTGGGTGATTGTATTACTCATGTGGTGGGGACATACATCCTTTTACAGTGGTTGCTCTGGGGATACCCCTTCCTTTTGTGGACAAAGATCATGTACCCAAAATGAAAAATGTTAAATTTTAAGGCAAAGACTTGACTTATAGAGGGTGAGCTCAAGGTTAGGGTAGGTAGGTTTAGGCAAGTGGTGGTTATGGCTAAGATTAATTCATAGTAACGTCCTCTGAACTGATGGAATGATGATGAGTGTGCACGTGGTGTGTGGTGCCTCCACATGGAGTCTGTCCAGTGTTCTGCAATAGTCAGTTCTCACAGGATTTCAACCCTCCTGGGGTGATGAGATGATAAACAGCCAAGCTTATTCTGGAACTGCCCACCCCCGCTCCATCTCCTCCACCCATCATCTCCTCCTCCCCACTCCTTTCCTCTTGTTTCCTTCCCTCCTCTCATCTTCTCATTTCTTGCCCTTTCCTCATCCCTTCCTCCATCTCCGGTCCTCCTCATTTCTCTCCTTCTTTTTCTCTTTCCCCTTTTCCTCATCTCTTCTTCCCTCCTGTTTTTCTATCCTAGACTTTCTTTTCTTCCTTTACTACCCACTGTATTTTTCCTTGTTTCCTTTCCTCCTCTCATTTCCCCCTCTTTCTCTCATTTTCTTTCCTGTCCTTTCCTCTTCTTTTCTTTCTTCATCATTTGCTTTCTTCCCTCTACATTGCTCCTTTTTTCTCCTATCATTTCTCTCCTTTCATTTACTCCTTATCATTTTCAAAACTCCATTCCTTTCCTTACTTTTTCTTTCCTTTCCCATCCTTTCTATCCTCATTTTATCTCTCTTCTCCCACTTTGCTCTTTTCCTTTTCTGTTATCTTCCTTTTCATTTACTCTATTCCTTTATTTCCTTTCCTCCACTCTCTTTGCCTGTCATTGCTCATTCTCTTCATTCTATCTCCTCCTCCTCCTCCTTTTCCTCCTCATGCATCTGGTGACCTCTCCTCCCCAGCGAATATCTGACCAAGTGGAAACTTGTAGCAGAAATATGGAAACAACAAGGCAGACATAAGGCAGATGCATGTTGCTGCTGCCTGGAAATAAGAGACAAACTGCTTGGGGTCCCTCCTCATAGTGTACACACACACACACACACATCCTTGCAGTCTTCACTTACATGGTCCGTACATAGACTTACATTCATTTCCAGGAGACTTACCCTAACCTTAACCAAAGCCAACACTTGCTCTAACTTTCTACCCTGTCATTTTCATATAGTCATTTCCCGTCCAACAAAGCAGTGCGCTCCAAAGGTCTTCTGTCCTGACAAGTACATATAAACAAGGACACACACACGAACACACACAGTCATGTTTCCATCACTTTAGAGGGCATTCATTTTCTGGAGACTTACCCTAACCCTTACCATAATAACTGCTTACCTAACCTCAACCCTGACCTTAACCAAGTCATCACTCTAAAATGTAATTATTTACATCGTGGGTACTTGCTTTTTGTCCCTAAAAGGAAGTAGAGACCCAACAGTGTGACCCTATAAACTGATTTATGTTCCCACAGTATGAGTGATACACACGCCCTCAGGCAGGTAGCAGGCAGGCAATCGCTGCTACATTTCAGTGGACAGGAATTATAGTACTAGTAGATTCAATTGCAGGGACCTTGTGCACAGTTTCAATGACATCCCAAAGGTGCTATATCCCTACTCAAGTTACAGTGTTATTTTGCAGGGGGGTGATGAACTTATTATTCTTATGTGATGCTGGGGAGGTTCAGTACAAGCAGGGACATTCAGAAACATTAAAATTAATATTTCAGCATTTCACTGTACTAAATCTGCTGCAGTGGAAAAATAATTGCAGCTATATGGAATCAGGCATTGGAATGGTGCAAACGGTAGCCCAACAAATAAGGACAGAGCAGAAAAACCATCTTTTTCTTGTTGTTTGCAATAGATGGTTTTGAGACTCTTGGCATGTTAGGTGTAAACACAAAGCAAACAAGCATGAGTGGACCAGACAGTTTTAGGGAATGGTATGTAGGTATCCTCTTCAGACACAGCCTGCAGCAATATTTGATTGAAGAAAGATTACAGTGTTTACCCAGAAGAAGGTCTGTCCATCATAAAACAAAGGTAATTGGATGAAGAAGTGAAGGGCGAGAGCGGAGCCCCATCACTGACAGTCACAGCAGGCTGGGGCGTGTGTGCACACTGCATGTGTTGTTGTGATCCTGAGTGTGAGCATGGATGTTTGCGTTGATACACAGGAGTGTCTGTGACTGTGACTGAGTGATGAACATGTCTGTGTGTTTTTTGTTTGACTCTGTGTGCGTGGTTTTCATTGCTCTGTCTTCGCCACAATTGCCTGGTGTGAAACAATATCAAAAATCCCTCTCAAAAACCAAAGCTTTTTTTTTTAAATAATTGTTTTATTTCACTCACCATTTGTGTTTTTATTGTCAGGTCTGTCTGTCAGTATTTGATTTGAGCTGATTCTTCTTTATTATCCCCAAGAGGCAAGTCGTTGTACACCTAGTAACCACACAATCAAGCAACAACAGTAATAAATGACATTAAACATTATTGCAAACAAGAAAAAAATCTGGCTTTAATCATATTTCTTTAAATAGTTTTATTCTGCGGTGTACTTCTTGCCTGATTTTATTAGTGCTGCTAGACTTTCATGACTCTATGAAGCAAGCTGTTAGTTTGTAAAGAAAATCCCTGAAATACTGAATAGAGTATTCATGCAGTATGCACGTCATCTCTGCAGCTGAAATTCCATTTCAAGAATAACAATACGTAGGAGAGGGATTTCAATTAGAATTAAAGATGAGTTGGAGCAGCTGCACTAAGGTTCTTGTCTAAAAGGAAACTTTTGTAACATGACTATCTAAAAAGAAGTGAGAAGATATGATTCTACACCTGCACCTGAATACTGTGTACACTGTATAAAAATCTGTACCTTCAGTTAAACCAGCAGCAACTGATTTTTGGTTACTTGGGTTCAGTGAAAGAAGACTGACATAGACATGGCAGTTGATTATTTATACAGTGCAGTGTTATTTTGATAGGAATGTTCTATTATTTTTAGTCTTTGTCATTTCCTTAAAAGTGTAGTTTGTTTCACTCACATTTTAATCATTTATTATTTTGAGTTTTAGTCAAGATTTAACTGATGGAACTCAGTTTTAATTTTAGTCATGTTTTAGTCAATATTTTAGTCATAGGTTGTACCTTTCATGATACTGTTATGGACTTTGTGAAGGATATTTCCAGGCTTTAAAGATTAAATGAACTGGGTATTCTTTCATACAATATAAAGCAGTGAGACTGGATGCCAGCAGTAGGCTATACTCCTCATACCAACATGCTCAATTAGTCATCTAAGTTAATGTGCCTGAAACCCAACTAACTATAAATGCAAATATAATGTTATAAGAGGACTGCAGTGGCTAACATTAACTTTAACTAACATTAACATATGTAAACCAGTGACACAGAGTGATAGTTCTGCTCTTGGGTCATTACTGGTGTTTTCAAAGACAAAGCAATCACCAAGACACACAATATTTACCTAATATATCATAAATAGCTAAATAAATAAATAGCTTTGGCCTCCAGTACTGCCGTGAGGAACCTTGGAATCATCTTTGATCAGGATATGTCCTTTAAATCACACATAAACCAAGTCTCTAGATCTGCCTTCTTTCACCTGCACAATATTGCACAAATCAGGAACATCATGTCTCAAAGTGATGCTGAAAAACTGGTCCATGCATTTGTTACTTCCAGGCTGGACTACTGTAACTCTTTACTATCAGGATGTCCCAATAATTCCCTAAAAAGCCTCCAGTTAATCCAAAATGCTGCAGCCAGAGTACTGACAGGAACTAGCAAGAGAGATCATATCTCTCCCATATTCAGAGTGCAGGTTTACTTGTGGTTCCTAGAGTCCACAAAAATAGAATGGGAGGCAGAGCCTTTAGCTATCAAGCTCCTCTCCTATGGAACCAACTCCCAGTCTCAGTTCGGGAGGCGGACACCCTCTCTACCTTTAAGATTAGACTTAAGACTTTCCTTTTTGATAAAGCTTATAGTTAGGGCTGGATCAGGTGACCCTGAGCCCTCCCTTAGTTATGCTGCTATAGGCCTAGGCTGCTGGGAGGCCCCATGATGCTCTGAGTTTCTCTCCTCTCCTCCCTCCTCTCTCCATGCATTTATATTCCAGCATTACATGTCATTAACTTTGCAACTCCTCTCTCCCATAGTGTGTCCTCTCTCTCTCCCTGTACCTTTCTGCAGGTAGCCCTGGCCCTGGAGCTCTACGTTTCTGATGAACAGTCACCGGCCGCATCAAGCTGCCCAGTGTTTGATTGTTTGTTGTGTCTTATTGCTTTTCTTCTCTTTAGTCTCTCCTCTATCCACTCGCCCCTGTTGTACCTGTTGAGGAACAAGGCCGCCCACCAAGAGCCACGTTTTTCTTTCCTGCTGTCACCAAGTGCTTGCTCAAGGGGGATTTGTTGGGTTCTCATCTTTAATAATAATAATAATACTAGTAAGGTCAAGACCTTACTTTGTAAAGTATCCTGAGATGACTTTTGTTGTGATTTGGCGCTATACAAATAAAACTGAACTGAAATTGAATTGAGCTGAATTGAATTATTTACCTTGGTCACATGTCATCAGGTGTCTTTTCAAATTGGTTGTTTTTTCCACCCATCTTAAAACTACATGGCTGTCCATCCTCACTTTGGACAATATGCTCCATCTTACTTTCAGTGTGAAGAAGAAAAGTGTCCACAGATCATCTCCCCTCTTTCTTCCCACCTGACAGGCCCCCACCGAAAACAAGGCTGTAATGTCACCCATCATTTTGTCAGACTTGGTTAGCTTGCTAACTTGACACTGGCTCTATGAGACCTGCCTCACTGGATAGATACTCATCCAACACAGAAAGGATTTGAATGAAGGATTGCCTGCCACAGCAGAGCCAATGATTTTGTCTCGTCTTTGTCCGTCATGGTATACTGAGCCAAGAAAACGCGGACCCAATGGGCTGAACCATCGCCCGAGATCACTGTTCATGGACACTTCTTTGTCACAGTTCTGGTCAGAGTTCTGTTCCTAGTTTTGTGTTTTGACATTTATGTATGGGCTTCAGTTTTCTA
>NW_018128132.1:483356-518437 GCF_001952655.1 Monopterus albus
ATATATACATATATATTTGGTTTCATGCTTTGTATATTCATTTTGAACTGATGATTTAGTTTTGTTATTTGTTAAGCATATAATTTCTTTTTTGATGGATTGTGCATGCCTGTGTGTGTGTGTGTGTGTGTGGACATTGGAACTTACAGGATAGCTCTGTTTCGTTCTCCCAACTGTGCTGCTTTGCCTCGATGTAGCTGTCTAGGTTATTATTAAAGTCAAGTTTGGCCCTATTCTGCCTCTGTAGCTGGCATAGTGCCAGATATCTCTGCCTCTAATAAAACCCTGTCACTTACACCATTCCTCTGGCTCTGTCTCCATTTGAATTCTTTTTTCTCTAAGATCCTGAAAATAACATCACAGTCAGCAATTAAAAAATGTAATTAAAAGGAGTGCATGCTTAAATTAAACTGCCTTAACTGTGTGTGGCATCATCCTGTCCTCTGCTACACAGATACAGACACTCAGTCTAAACCTCCAAGGATACAGTATGTCAGCGTAACCTGCTGAAGTGGCCCAAATAGGATGTTTTTCTTCTCCTGTGATTGATGTGTTTTGTTCCACAGAAGTGTGAACAAATCAAATTAAATGTTTTCAACATAGGGCTCCTTGTATATGTGGGTCCGATTCATATGCTGTGAACGCTCAGATCAGAATTCATGTATCGGCCCTTCGCAGCCCTGTAACAACAAACATAAAGGAGAGCAACAGCAGTGACAGGACTTCAAAGCTTTTTCATAGCTGTAGCTGAAAATGAGGATGAGAGAGAGAAAGTTAATGATCCAAAACAACAAAGTTGTGAGCCACACAGCTAAAACAATGAGCTAAAAGTGCTGATGTGAACAGCAACTAAGGGAAATTACTTGTTATTTTTTAGCCAAGTAAAGCATCTAACTGATTGACTGCTAAACTAAAATGTGAACAGGGCAAAGAACCAATAGAGCTGCATATGAAAATCAGCAACTGAACTCCAAAAATGTCTACTGTAAAGTTGAACACGTTGCTTTATTGTTTCGTTTGGGTGTAGTATTTTGTTGAATTATGTGATTTTAAAATTCAAGTTTGCCACAGTACTATCTCTATTTCATGATATATGTCTGCAATATGATAAAACACAGTAAAGACTGTGAGTTCTGAACTGGTGTAAACAGCTTGTGCATCATATAACTGCCTGTGAAAACTGAGTCTTTATTTTTATTGATGGTAGTAATTTGTACATTATGATTATAGTGTTTTTAGGCCATCAACATGCGTTTGTTCAGTGCGACCCAAACGTCAGGGTCTGCTCTGTATTCAGAGATTGTCATTAAACACAGTCTGTTCTCGGCTGTGGATCCACATTACATCAGCCCCTACCTGATTGTTCTCTCCTGTTTTTCTCCAAAGACAAGTAAATATCTAATTTGCAGAAATTATTTCATCATACAACACTTTGGTCTCTGCAATATCCGCTTGCCACTAGATGCATTGTTTCAGCATGTTACCCCATGGGAGTTTTTTTCTGGTTAGTGTTTGTCCTAGCATTAGCCCACCCCTCCCACCTCTGCCCTCCACTCAACCTCCACCAAAGTCCACAGAGGTGATACTAATAAAACACAGGACCTCCGAATTATGCGTAACTTTTAGTTTCAGTATAATTTAAGTGGCCGAGTTCTTTAAAAATTCACCACCCATACAGTTTTCATTGAAGGAGTAATTAACTACAGAGACCAAAACCTTTTTTTTATGTTCCAGGCTGTACATGGGAGTATGTGGGGACTGACTCCCTTTGAAGCCAGCCTCAAGTGGCCATTCAAGGAACTGCAGGTTTTAACGCTTCCACATGGGCTTTATTTCTCAGCCTCAGAGGCTTCTGCTTCAGCAGCCTTGACATAACAGCAGCTAGCTGATGACAAGTAACCTTGGTGTTCACTGTTTTTGTAGAATGTTGAACTAAAAGGTGTGCATGAATCAGGATGTTTGTGGAACATTAACTTTGCCTTGGCAAAGTACAGTAAGAATTAGTCTTTTATTATTTTTATTTAAGCGGGTAATCTCAGTGAGACACGAGTCTCATTCTCAACAGAAATCTGCTAAAGCTTCTTAGCCACAGTGGGCCACTTGCTGGGGATATATGGTGGCCATACAGTAACCTTTTGTGGCCGTAGGCCATCAGGCCATGGTTGATGTCGATCCCTGCCAAATAAGAAAAACTAAAACTTTGCTTTAGCTTGCCTTTATGTTTAATGCTTATTAGAAAATTTGAGCATTCTAACATGCTAAACTAAGATGGTGCACATGCTAAACGTTCACATATGTTAGCATGCTAGTATAACTGTTTGCATGAAGATTTGTCCTGTTAAAGCATTTTCTCTGTCATCTTCCATGTTTGTGAACCTATGGCACAGAAGAGCGTTAAGCTCCCTACAATAGTAATAAGGATGCTCATGGCAGTTGCACATACAATACATTGGGATGCTTACTATCTGGAAACAACAGAAGATGTCAGGCAACCTGAACTATGAAAGGTTTTGAGACTAAACCAGTGTGTATTTTTTGGCATCTCCATTTTTTGGCAACTAACCAATCTAAATGAACAGATCTAAACCAGATCTGGTCAGTAGTGAGAAGAAAAGTTGCAACAGTCTGATTATGTGCCGTATAAATATATTTCTCATGCTTTCAATTTGACCCTTTATCATAGACTTAAATTAACGTGGACAGTGTATAGCATCTCTCAGTGAAGTTATGAGACAGGATTAGATTTGTGGTTTCAATGAGGAATGTTTACAATGGCACTTTATTGGAAACTAAAGGACAATGAAAAGCCTTTTTCCACAGTGTGGCAAATGTCTGCTGTAGAAAAATAACTCAGAAAAGTTCAAAATGTCAAACAGAATCCCCTAAAGACAATGTTTTGCACTGATTGGATTATTGTTATGAAAACCTTTAGTTTTTCTCCATTATTTTCTGGTCACCTCTGTATATTTGTGACCCCACTTTTCAGAACTTGCCAGTGCATGACATACAAATACAATTTTTTCCCCATCATCTTTTTAACACTGTATGTCACAGTATAGCTGACAGATTCGCATGTCACACAGTACGTCGATATGATGGCCTCTGTGTAGGAGGCCAAATGTCACAGTCAAATTTCAGACATACATCAATATAAGCATATAGCTGTGTTTTTCTAATTGTGGAAAAACAGTTATTGGAGATGAGAGTTTTTCACCTGATTGATAGCGACAGCCTGTCACTACCTTAACAACAATACAGTTAATGCTCCAGAACATTGCCTGTGCTGTGTGCGCCTCACAGCTGAAAGTTAAGTTTGTTCCAAGTCAGCAAGGAGACATTTAAAGAGGGCCAAACCTAATAAAGCCTGAGCTGTGAAGACTGCCATTTCTCAGCTGCAGAGTATTTCATTATCACAGGATGGTTTGCCTGCCCTTGGCATCACTCATATTCATGTGAATCAAGTCCACCACCAGGCACATAGTCAGAAGAAACGGAGGTGAATATTCAAAGGACGAGCAACAGAAAGCATTTACTGACACATCAAGTCTTTTCTGCAAATGACTGTTATTACTGAGGATAAAAATAAACCAATAGTACTTTGACATTCGTCATTGCAGGATTGTAGTGTGTTTGAATAATGGCCTCTGAAACTTCTAGATGATTTAAAAGAAATAAAAGCACACTTCTTATTGGAACTGTATGAAAACTGTATGAAAAAGTTGGATATAAGCTTCTCTCATCTGAATTGAACAGAGTTTACCAAGTCATTTTAATCATCCATCAGTAGTTTTATGACAACCTAATGACCTTTTTTCCATAAATATTCACTTTTTTGTCTCACTTTTCAAAAGTTGCTGGGAGATCGTGACACCTCAGGGTTCACCTGTATCCATCTCTAATGTGCACAGATGAGTCTTATTGTGATGCTCTCATCTCCTCTGCCTCCTTTATGCTGGCAGTCTCAGTCCTAGGAATGCCTGAGAGGCAGTCTCTTCCTTTGCACATTGATTTTCTCCAGCAGCTTGTGGGCTAATTGCCCTTATCAAAATCAAGACCTGCTAAATGAGGACTGTCTTCAAGCGTCTGAACCCTCGCCAGCAGCTACTGACATTTAGTACAATTAATTAATGCAAAGACAACAAGGAGTTGGTTTCTGCTCCTAAGATGGCAGCTTTTGTTATGTAACGCAGCCAAAGCCACGGAAAGGGAGACAGTTGGCAGTTGATATCTCACTATCACAGGCTGAAGTAATAGAGATGATCACTTAAAAGCTTGTTGGTTTGAGATTAAGATAATGTGGGAAGAGTTGCAAGCGAAAAACTGTGTTGGGCCAAGATTTTACTCAAAGCTTTATCCGCTCAGTTTTACAAGTGCACCAGTGGTAATGATCATTTCATCATTCACCAAACCCCACCAATAATGAGCAAATGTCAAGTCATAGCTTGGTGACGGGCAGGCCTGCTGAGATTTTGATTTCACCAGATGCCACAGTGGCATAGGGGCTGTAATGATTCCTGGTTTACAAAGAGTTTGGAGAAAAAGATTTACAGTGTGGTTTTGTGCTTCAATGTAAGCTGCAAATGATAGCACATCTGACTAACTAGCTTAAAAGAGGTGTTTTGTTAGTTAACTACATTATTTAGAGAGATTAGGGGGTTATGTTAGAAATATATCTGTTCAGGACTGAAAAATCAGCAGCGTGGAAGCCAATAATGCTTGAATATGAAGGTTTAGCATAATGTTAGCAGCTCTGCTCTTTGTTGGGTTTGGAGATGTTCACCCCTGTATCACCAAACTCATTTGCTGAAATACTTTTACATTTGCTGAACCTGTGACAAAAGATCCCATTCTAATTTTTAGCATTATGTCTGTGGCTGGAAACACTAACATGTTAGCTGCAGTCAGTGTTTTCAACCAACTCAAAATCAGCATTCATTTGCCAGCTAGCTACAAGTGTTAAATTTGCTAGCAACTTTAAGCCAAAAATTGTATCAGTGTTGGCTGAATTTAGAAATCCGCTCTTGTTTATTTATTTTGTAAAATTGTGTCAAAAACCACTGTGAATTGGGTGTTAAATCTGCCACCTACATCGTTTTAACCTGCATATTTAATGTGTGCAATGGTCAGAGAGCAATTTAAAAGTATGCCTCTGATCTGAAACTGAAAGAAAGAAATTAAAACAACTGAGGGATGGGAACAGGAAAAGTCATTTTTATCAACATTAGAACAATTGATATTGGTTACAAGAGATAACAGTTATGAGCAAATACTGTAGCTATGATTCACTAGGGAAATTTATGAATGTTCCACCCTAACAGTGCTGAAACTGATGCACAGTACAAATCTGATCAGTAAAGAAAAAAATATTCCCATTTTCAAAACAGAAGCTGAAAACCCTGCAAAATCCAATTAAATTATTGTAGGCTGTTGCAAATGCTGAACAGGTGTAATTAGTGTTTATTGCTCCACTGCTTTTTGTGCTTGTTTCACTGTGTTCTGGCTGTGTTTGCTCCTGCTGCTCTCCATCTGTCATAAACAAACACGTTTTCCCCTCAGGTGTAAGTAGCCTCTCATTTGTATTTGTGGCAGCCATCTTCTGCTGTTCCTTTTACTGGTTTTTTCCTGCTTTCAGTATGTGCTGCTAATCTACTTTTACTGGTTTGCCAGTTGCTATCCTCATTGCTTCATCTGCTGTTCCTTATGCAATCTGTGTGTTCCACAGTCCTGTTGTCCCTCAGCTGAGTGTTTTATTGCTCTTTTATTTGGATCCCAACATGCTTCCTCACTATGAAGAAACTCTGCCTCCCCAGGCCATCTTTATCAAATAACAATTTGTTTTGAAATCTATCTGCCTGTACACTTGGAAGTTTTTAAAATGTTTTACAAGGAAAACAAATGCTGAGTTCACATCTGCCACTTGTCTGCAGACAGGTGCTATATCCTGCACAAATGCCCTGTCAGGGCTTCTGTTCTGCAGCTCACAGCTACAAATTCATCTCAGATGCTGTTATACTTTGCCAATTTCTGCCCAGATTTGTTCCAACTGAAAGATGTAATCATATGCCATGTTGGATCAAGCACATGTAGTCTTGCACTACTAACCAAGGAAGAAGCAGCCTGTCCCACACATATTCCACAGGAGAGAGATACACTCCTGCGTTGAACATTTCAATAACACAAAATGCACATTTCTAAAATCACTGCTTGCTATATATACAGTAAACAGTACTGTGCAAAAGTCTTAGGCCACTATTAGTTTGGTGTTTTAGCAAGGTTGTAATGATAACGTATATTTATTTCTCAGTCTCATTATTAAACCAGGAAAATACAGAAAATATTCAAGATTCAAAGTGTTTATTGTCATATGCACAGTATGGAAACGTGTTTCCCTGCACAATGAAATTCTTACTTTGCCATCCACCCTGAATGCCAAACAACACAAGTGAAATATAAAGTGCATAAAGAATAGCAAAAAATCTAAACAGTCTTACTTTGCCTTCCACACTGAGTGCCAAACAAATATGTCCACAATATTAATAAAACTAATTGTTCAGAACAAAATGGATTCTATAGTCCAAAGTCAGTATGTAGTGTGACTTTGCACTTAGCACAGCTTGAATTCTTGAACCCTCCACCATGTTTCACTGAAGGCTGCTACACTCGTTCTTCCACCTCAGTGCAGCCTCCAACTCTCCTCCTCACATACTGTCAACAACTGAACCTGAGCATTTCAACCTTCCATTCCTCACTCCATAAGACTCTTTTCCACTGATCTGCACTCCCATCTTTGCATATCTCAGCCTTTTCTCCCTCCTGCCTCCTGAAAACATGGTTTCTTGGCTGCTGTCCTTCCACAAAGGCCGTTCCTGATCAAGTGTCTTCTGTGGATTGATCAACTTGGCATCCAGCTAAAGCTGCCAGATGCTGAGCCAGGTCCTTGTTGGATTTCCTCCACTCTCTCAAAGATGAAACTTGGATAAACTTCTCAACAGTTCTCTTGGTCTTCCACTTCTGTTTTTGTCCTTGACCTCTCTGGATTCTACACATTTCTTTAGAACAGCTTGAATACCACATCTGGAGTATCAGTTTGTTTGGCAGATATTTTTTTTAGAGTACTTTGTACACATTTCCTATATTTTCTAGTTGTGTTCTGATAAATAAATCTAATGGTGTCCTGAGACTTTTTCACAGTACTATATCTACCTATCTATTTATCTGTCTGTCTGTCTGTCTATCTGTCTATCTATCTGTCTATCTCTCTATCTATCTATTTATCTGTCTGTCCGTCCGTCCGTGTGTGTGTGTGTGTGTGTATTACTTTTGCAGGTTAGGTTGGCTTGTGGACAGTGAAATGAGTAACATGCTTTAGAAGTTGCTGGAGACCACACAACAGCTAAAGGCTACATGAATATTGGACTTACATTCATCATGTGGCCAGAAAGACTTCTCCAGTGAGCTGATAATGATTGCTTTGTTTCTGCTCTAGAACTGAGTAGGAAGTTGATAGGTAATACATTAGCTGTAACAACTCAATACGCTAAAGGCCAATAACTGTGAGTTTGTGCTGGATACTTTTTGCTTCCTAGTGTTGGCAGATTTATTAATCTAGCATTAACATCCAAAAGCAGTTTGTTTCTACATGATTTATTTAAGAATGTGAAAAAGCACCCTTAGAAATGTGCCCCTCACTACCCACCTGACTCTCAATGCCTTTGAAACTGCATTTGTTTTCATTTGCCAGTATGCACCTGTAGAACTTCCTGTTGTTCAGTGCCAGTAATTATTACATTATCCAGGGAAGTTATCTTTAATTCTCAGTTAGTTCACTCAGTCTGCCCTCCATTAACTCCTTCAGAGGAGTGTATGATCACTGAAATTATTAAAGGCTGTACTGTATTAAATAAATGCGTCATTGTTCCTTTTGTATTGAAGCAGATGAATGGCTTTAGTAGAAATCGATATGTCCAATATGGCCTTGCTGAGGATTGCTGGCAGGAGCAGCGACATCCAACTGCCTTTTAATTATGTCAATACATCTGTCTTTGTGTTTTGGCGGCCACTTTTTTCTCTTTTCATCACTTTTGTGAGCTCCTCTCTGTTTCTCATTTTATCTCACTTTTCAAAATTTCGAATGCTTATCAGACATGAACATTTTTATTGGATGTTCACACTTTGGTCTCTTGGTCATGCACACATACTTTATAACACCGATACCACCAAAAACATGACCTACTGCATATGATGCCAAAAAGCCCTGCTGAAACCACACCAAACCTGACATGCTGATCGAGACAAGAGCATGAAAAAGTGAAGACAAATCAATACATTTCCAGATAGAATGAAGAAAGAAGGCTGGGTTAGACAGCTCTGCCTTCAGAACACTGATGAATTAAGGGCAGTGAAGAAGTCTTTATTTTCATAAAAGAAAATGTTGAAAACAAAAACTGTCAAACTTTTCTCACAAACAGCAAAACAATAAGCAATCTGTCGGCTCATTGAGGACACTGGCAAGAATTTACATGAGTTTTCAAAACACCTTGTCAGTGCAATAATTACAGCGACTACACTGTAAAAAAAAAAAAAGTTGAAAAAACTCAAAATTTTAAGTCCATAAACCAGTAAATATTTGAGTTAAGACAAATAAGCTTTTTTTTTCAACTTAAAATGTTTACTTCTGCTAATAAGTTAAAGCAAGGCCGTAGCCATGGAGTCGACAGTGGGGGTACCAAATCAACCTCCCCCACAGTGTAACAAAAATAACAGTGTAACATAAATGACTGACACTTTACTCAGATATCATGTGGGCTTTCTGACCAATATAATGTAATAAAGACATTAACATTAGTTGCGCCCGTGAACACCTCTGTTGTTCGCTGGATGAATATGTGGCGAATTAATTTTCCAGGTATCTTAGCTGTGATACCTACGTTAGTGATGTTTGATTGATTAGCACTCAAAAATAGGGCTGTTTTTACCAAACACCTTTGTTTCCATGCTATGCAATTACTGACACTTTATAGCTAAAAATTTTATAACTCCATAATTACAGGTGCTGCACAAAATGATGTATTGATGTTAATATTATCTTTTCAGGCACGTTCTGGCTGAAGTGCTATTAATATCACTAGCTAGCAAAAGGAATCTTCTCAGAATGTGTGCTAGCTCTCACCTCTCCTTTTCTCGCCTCTCCCGCCTTCACGTGCTCGCTGTCGAGGCTGAGTTTTGTGTTGTGTTATCAGCTAGCTAATGTTCTGACAAGAATTGAACATAACACTGCAAGACAATAACCATTTATAAATTTATCAGCTTTATAACACTTTACTAGAACTATCAGAATCAACAGTAACAGCCTATGTAGCACTCATATTGCATTCTAGTTTTACATTTTAGCAAGTATTGAAATACAGAGACAGTGAGACAGCGTTAAACACCCCTGTATATATTATGACTCCAGCCTTAGAATTTGAGTAGCATATTCATTTACATTATCACAACTCAAATTTTTTTACTCTGTCAATTTACACAAAGTTAAAGTAACTGAAATTTATGAGCTGTGTGTTCAAAAGTCTTGGAAACCAGAGGGTAATGGAAAGCAGAAGCAGGAGTATGGTGGTTTCAGTAGTTTAAATATGTTTGGAAATGGAAAGGGCATAGTTCGGGCCAGGTCTTGCTCCCAAACTTCAGACATTTTCATTTTTTTCCATGTATCGATAATAATAGTAAACATGCAGCATTTAAACTTTTGCTATTACTGATTTTAAAAAAGCCTTCTGGCATGTTAGTCAAAATGGTGGAGAACCTTGCTATGACTGGTGAGCAGGTCGGCCCCATGGGTCTGCAAAGAGAAGCTTTTTTTTTTCCAGAACACCTCAAACTGATCTCACAGGGGAGTGGAATGGAGATATTAGACATTGAAAGCAGGTGGGCTGAGAAAAGAGGTTCATCTTGATTTCATAAATCTAGAAAGTGAGTATGAATGAACGTGTCAGGTCCGCTCAGCACAACCTGCCTCTGTTCCACCTTCACTCCTCTGCTCTCTCGATCCTGCGGGATCTGCACCTCAGCTGTGTTGCATTCAGTAATTAGCGACTCGTTTGTCGGTGCGCACAGCTGGGGTGCATCCCGATGATTACCTTCCTCCTTATTTATACCTCTGGCAGACACTCCGTGCTCCGTGCTGGAGCATTAACTTGCATACCCTGTAACAGCCCTATATTTGTGGTATGTATTGTATGTCATTTTGTTGTTCCACGCTGACATTTCCTGTGCTGTGGATCGCATTTTGTACATTGGTTATATGTTTTGTGTTATACGTCTCTAAATGTCCACACTGAAAGTTCCTGTGCTGTGGATCTCTTTATGTTTTTCCCATTAGGTTAGCTACACGTTCTTTTTGATATCTACATTGACAGTTCCTGTGCTGTGGATTTCCTTTTTCGTTCGCCAATCCTCCTGGTTAGTTTGTTTATTTACCTGTCCGTCCTGATCCTCCTACTCTCCTGGTTTCAACCGTTAGTCTGCTCTACTCACCCGTTCGTCCTGGTCTCCTCCACCATCTCTGCCCTACTTTGCTGATTTATGTACATGGACTGTGATACGTTTTTTTTTTTGTTACTTTGCATTTTCCACATTAAACCAACTTTTTAATTAGCACTTGGGTCAGCAATCTTGAGTCCTACCTCAGTTCTCCCTCACCCTCCTGGTGAGGGGGACTAAACCATAACAGAACGTCACGTGGCTCTGTCCTCACTCTGTTGGCTCTGAAGAACACCAAATGGACCTATCGCTGCATTATGAGCATCCTGTGGACTACAAAACCTGGTGCCTAACAGACGTAAAGATCTCAACAGTGCAGGGTTATCCTGGGTTGTGGGCTGCTCAGGTATAGATACAAAGAAGGTGTCTGCTCTAATGATTTTGCAGTAGAACAAAATCTCAAAACCGCAAAGACACAATGAGAAACTTTTAAATCTTTTAAAATTGCTGCCAGTTATTTTGTACTGTATATCACCATTTACATGTATGAAGCCAATGTTACACTAATGTAAAAGGGTCAACACTGTACACGCAAAACTTTATCCAAGTTTCTCCTCTTTTTTTTTTTTTTTTTGCTAAAATGGTAGTTGCACTCCAGCCATGTGGTTAAATACTTTTTTAGAATATGTTACCAAAGCAGAAGTGTAAACAAAACTTCTGCAGCAAAGTCAACAATCGGGGGCTTTCACTGTAGACTGCAGATTTATATCTTGATGTTATAATTAAACAGCCAACAATAATTCCAGAAACAACACACTGCCTGCATGTGATATGGTTTCTTTCTCTGGATGTCCATACGTTAATAACTACAGTTCAGCACTAAGACAATCATACACTCCCCTGCAATCATACTGGATGCATGCAAGATGGTAATATTAGAAGGAGGATGAGATAATTCTGCATGATTGGTGCTGTTTTACCACCTCATATATACTGTAGTGAACTTTTATTTTATTCAATATGAAAGATGGTATGAGATACAGCAAATTTTAAAAAATCATTTTATGAATATCTGCAGTTCTGTCTATAATAAAAATTAATTAATAGCAATAAATCATGGGAGCAAGTGATATTTTTTTCTGAGAAGTAATAATTTGAGAATAATAGAAATACCTTCAACCCAACTGTAAAACATTTTTTTGTGTGTCAGTATGGACTCTTCAGCATCAATAGCCATGCAGGTGTTACAAAAATGTCAGATTTTATTTTCTCAAAGTTAAATATTTGATCAAATATGCTGTCACAAGATATAGATATCTGTCAAAATAAATATTTTCATGCATATTTGAAGGCCCTCGAATGTTATGACTTAAAATTTCTCTGAGTCACAACACAGAGAGGGACAACGTCACACCCAATTGAGATCTGTGTGTGTAGGCCAGCTGTGTTCATTGACAAGGCACTGAATAATTTATTGTTTTGTTTGAGATGGTACGCCTCTCAGCAGCTGAAGTACAATAAAATGGAAGATTCACTTCTTCATCTTCTTCTTACTACTTCTTACTACTACTACCATGGGGTTAGAGGTGGGCTGCCAGAAAACCTATTCAAGTCTGACATCACACATACAGTATGTCAGTCTAAAAACATATATTCTGCATGTACAGTAGGATGAATATACAGTAGATACATCTACCTACTCTGGGAACCATGAATGTTTGTATAAAATCTTATGTCAATCTATTGAGTAGATGCTGAGATATTTCAGTCAAGACTAATGTGGTGGGACAACAGCTAGCAAGACTAATAACACAAACCCTCTTTTGTAAATCTGTGTTGCTTTTTATGCTACATCTTAGCAAGGAGTACTACAAATGGGTACAAGTTATATTTAGCTGTCATTCACATGCTGAAATGGCCCTCCTCTGTGACAGCGACATGAATAGTGCATGAATGGAGTGCTGATGGTATTCGTGATTAAGGTTCTTGCTCACAGGTCTTCTAACATCAAATCATTATGCAAGATCAGAATGGCAGCTCAGGAAACCTCATTACACCAACAGGACATTCATGACTAATCTGCATTCACAGTGGGACGTTTAAAAAGTTCTAAGGTTAATTGGCTGTAAATATGGCATTTTAATGAGACCTCATGACTCTGGTACTTACATGAACCAGATCCAGTGATGGATATACTGTACAGTATCAGTTCATGCATATAGAGTGTGAGTTCATGCCAAACCGTCTGTAATGTCATTAATGTTGTTCCAGAGGATAAGATGTGCTGCAAGAGGCAAACTCACAGCTTTGAGCGGATCTGTCTCACACTGACACTGTCAGGCTCTGCAGACAGATCCATTCCTCAAATTGTCTCGTCTATTTGCTTTGCAACTTCCTGTTTAAATGCGGCTCAAGCGAGAGAATAGTCTGTCTCTCTGTGTCTCTCACAGTAGGAACATTTAATTTGCAGGGATAAAGAGTGACGTTAACACTCAGATGAATCAAAGTTAGCCTCAGTGTGTTTGGACAAAGAGGTAACCAGAGACTTTTACTGTGAAACTCTGCCTGGTGGAGTATTGTAATCGTTCACTACAATTAAGGGAGATGGTTTCCAATGACAACGATGCATTTTTTGAGGGATAAATGAATGCCTCTTTATCGCTTTTGTTGCTGTGTAAAGAGGTAGACAATCATGAGGATATATTCAGAAAAATCTATGCATACAAGTGTGTTTTCATTTGAGTTTTCCTTGTATTTTAGTATTTTAGGTAGTTTATTGTTGTATATCCTGATCAACTCTTTTTAGTTTTGTGTTTTATGCTTAATCCCACACTAAACAAAATTTAAAGTGATGGGTACCTCACCATATTTAACAAGAGGAAATAAAACAATTTAAAGCTGCACAAATTCATTTTTATATGAATAGATCAAGTGAGCACTGTATGTGTAACATAAAAAACAAATTGTGAAAGAGTTGTCTTGAAAGAAAAATTATGATAATTAACCATATGAAACCTGTTACGCACCAAACAGCAGTTGTAGATGACTCCTGTGAGAAGCATTTAACAATTAAAGAGACAGATACTTCCCTCAGAAGTGGCACAGAGCTAAAACAAAATGGAAAATCACACTTGCCAGCTGACCACAAGCATGACTCAAAATGAATGCAAATTACTCTATCTCCTAGACATTTAAATAGGCAACTTTGCTAACATCTTGGCCATATATTTATAAGGTGATAACACTATCAGAACCTAATGAGCGGTATACCCATACTTCACCCTGGATAATGTTGGCAAAGATTACCCTGCTTTGCTTTTCCACTGTATTTTTTTGTGTCGGTCTCTGCTTAGAGGAGGGAGGGGCTGCTCTCTTCTCACACACACACTCAAAGCTGGGCAGAGGGAAAACAGATGCTATGAAGGATCACTCCATAGTGCAACAATTAGCCAGTAACAGAGACTGTATGAGCGGTTTATCAAACAGCTGTTGAACAAGCAGAACACAGACATGAAGAAATGTGAAGTCTTCACTGCTTTGCTTGAAGTCGGCACACTGAAGTCCCCGTTTTACCCCTAAACCAACAAATGAAGTCTTCCTTTTACCACCAAACCAGTGAGTGTGTTTACACACTGTACTTGTAATGCTAATGGGTGAGGTGTGAAGACACTGACATTTAATCAGTCATGGGTGACAGCTCCACAAGCACTCACCTCTTCCTGGGACTTGATTTTAGTGCTACCTCTTGCTGAAATTTAGCTCCTGGAACGCACCTCCAAAACGGGCGGAGACCAGGGGAAACAAACGCAGAACCTGTAACAAGCATTACTCGATTCAACATGTTTTAGTAGGTTTCTTTAATGGAAAATCCCCTAATATGTCATTATTGGGGTACAGCTTGTTGCACTGCCCCCAGAGCCTGAAAGTCATTAATGCTGCTTTGAAAAAATTTGCTTTACTCATTCTACAACATTGTTTTCAGTAAAAGAGAACATCTTTGGTTTTCTTGATTCTGATTCACAGCAGTGGTACAGTAGACTTTTCTGTCTATAGATGGTAAATGTGGTATTCTTGAGAAAGAAAAGCCTGCTTGAGGACTTGGAAAAATGAGATATGGGGAAAATAGGTTACTGGTTTTCAGCAAAATAATTTAACAGAAGGAGGATGTGGAGAGCAAGGAAATAAAAAAGGATTGGCAAAAGGAAGAGAAAGCGAAAAGAAGGAAAGAGAGGGGAAGGCATCGCCGCTGTGCCGTCAGATAAGTAATTTCTGTACCCTTGGCAAAAGTGCCAAAAGATTGCGAGGACAGCAGGCAAGATGAATAGTATGAACCTGTGTGAGAGAGTGGGTGATGACGAAAGAAACATGTGGGGAAGACAGAGTGGCCTGTTTATTAAAAAGCTGAAGGGGGCAAAGACAAAAAAGGAAAAGACACTCTGAGAGTCAGAATGTGCGGGAGGGAAAATGGAGGCAAAGCCTGCAGGCTAATAGTCGCCACATCAGCTAGACATGAGCCACCTCAGATGACCACATAGGTCTCTCCAAGGGAGTTGTCATTAAACCTTGCCAACAGGTGCTTAGGGGAGTGATTTTAACCAGAGCAAACAGAGCAAGATTAATGGTGTGAAATAGCACACGAGGGCAAAGCTGGTGTCGCAATGGTGACCATGTCAATAAAAGGTTATTAACATTTAGGAAGGTGCAGGCAATGTCACTGCCACACAATACTTAGTTGTAGTTAATAGTTGTATATGGACACGTTTGTCTGTGTTTGTGTAACAAAATGATGTATTGCAGATATGTTTAAGAAAACCGGAGCTGAAGGAACATTATTAATGATTTACATTATTCACACGTTGTTCCAAAACATATTTGTCCATGACTTTTGTATCGTTCTCAAATTTTTGTCTCTAAAGCAGGAGGCCCAAATGGTGAGAGGAAAGTCAGTTATTAGAGCAAAATTAATCAAAACACTTTATCATTGTTCCATCTCCAGATCTGACAGCAATGGTCCAGCTCTGCCCAATGCATCCAAATCAATAGCAAATTTAGGATGTCAGTGCCCAGCTTGCAGCTCATTACATGGGCTAGTGTTATTTACTAGCTTTAGGCTGCCTCCTCCTCTGTCTCAACCTTCCTCTATTCTCTCCTCCACCTCCTACTCTTTCTCCTCATGTTCCAGGATAGTATTTCATACAAATACTCCTCCACCACAGCACAACCTGCTCCCACTCAGTGTCACCCCGAGACGCTTCCTCCAGAATCCGGAGCCAACCAGCCAGCACTCCAAAATCTGACATGTTAGTGTCAAGATGTCTTGCACAAATGTACATGACCTTCTTTGATCTCAGTGTTCCCACAATAATAAAGCAGGGGATCTGAACTATTTGTATTGTTTTATTTTTCTAATAACCTTCTAGCGTAGACGAGATAGGAATATAATAAGCTGGCTGTCGAAATTGAGACATGGCCAGGAAATCAGCAATGTCAAAAGCAAATACTACAAAGAACAGTGGATCAACCAAAATACAATTTAAAAGTGAGCCCTAGGAAAGAGTAATGTCTCTATATTTAATAATAATAATAATAATAATAAACCAACAGCAGTAAACAAAGTTTGGACACAGCCACAGCATTCGTGCACCATTCCTTGTTGATATAAACACACAGTTCCCCGTCATGAGTCTTAAGGTGGGGACACATTTAATGACTGTTGTGCCAACTGGGATTTATCTGATGATAAATCTGCCCTTTTACTCCAGTAACAGTTTCCTCAAATTCATTTTACTTAGAATGAAGTATTTCTGAATGCAGTTGCTTTCACCTGAGTAAAGGATGTGAAGTCTTTATCCATCACAAAAAGGAGGAAAGCAGTTCTCTTACTGAGCATCAGCTAAATGTCAAGAATAATAAATGGAAAATATGCTTTTTGTGATATATTATCATTTGCCTTTCTTCAAAACACATTTACTTTGAGAAAACAAGTTATCGAATAACCATTGAATTCAACAAACAGGATGACAAATAACTGTACTGTCAAATGTCAGTGTATTATTAAGTTACAGAATGGCTAAAATATTTGAGACCAAAGTCAATTGCTGCCATATGGCCAATAATTTTATGTTCTAATTTATCACAGACACGGTCAGAAATAAATAAGACTTTACTCGTCAGAGAGAGAAAAGAAGAGTGTTTGTTTTGGCCCAGCAGCTCTGCTACCTGAGCTCGACCTGCTGTGTACTGAACATCCAAACATTGTTGGAGGACTAGGCTGTGATTCTGCCTTCTCTGTTTACCCACAGCTGTTTAACCAGGGAACGTCAGCTCACAGAACGGCCTGCCGGCGGCATAAGGCAGTGAGGGTGGGGTGTGGGGTGAGGGCTGGATTATTCTGCCTCTGCCAAATGAGGGAGAACGGAGCTAATTCTATTTGAGCTTCACCACTTGAGTCAACTTTACGGCCCAATTAGCTCCCTGAAAGGAGAAAGGGGTTTAGGAGAGAAGAGAGGGATTGTGGGAGGAAACACCAATGCCCTGCCTTGGCAGAACAAAACCAGAGTCTTATCATATAATGCCTTCCTTTTGCTGCACTGGCTCGACTTAACTTAGCAAAGTGTAAATTAGTTATTGATCATATTTCTTTACTTTATGGATTCTGTGTATGATAATAAGAATGCTGAAAATTTCAAACATTTGATAGATTATTTGCAGATTTAGATGATTTGGTTTATTTCAAAAACAGTATAAACTAACTTAAAAACCTGTTGCAGCAACTGAAATGAAACAGGAATGATTTCATTTTTGTATCTTTTCAAAACTGACACTTAATAATTGCTTCTTTACAGGTATCAGTGTATTTTCTGAATATAATTGTAAATCCTTCTGATAGAGCACCATTTAAAAAGGGCACATGTCTATTAATGGCTTTATAAATGCCTGTAAGCCATCAGTAAAAATGTTTGGGATGGCAGGTTGAGGAACACCTTCCAGCATTTCTCTTCCTCATGCTTTTCTTTTTAGCTCCTCAATTCATCAGGGAAAATGTTCCAATAAACTTTTACCACTTAATTTCTGGAAACATAGAGCAGTACATTGGGAGTCGTACGACTGCAGGTGACCAACATTTACAGCATCTTTAGAAGATTACAGTCAGCTAGCGGGGGTCTCCATATGAGCTAGCTAAAAAGACTAAAATGTAATGCTGGAGGAGGATTTGTTACAACCTGGACTTATATAACTTATCTACATATCATTTAATAACTGTTAACATTTGCTTTACTGATGCAGCTTAAATCCTTCATAAATGGAGCCTTATCAAGGAGTGGTGCCATTATAATCCAGAAAAAGTCTATAGCTATTCTGGTACATTCCAGACACCATAAGACTGTAGATGTGAACAGAGACAGTTTTCTTCCTCAGAGGTGTTTTAAAGGACTGTGTGATATCTGATCCTCATTTACCAAAACTACTCATAAAATCAAATATACAAGTCTCAGATGTCATGTAATTCTTGAACACATCGCCAGGGCAATTTAACCTTGCACGTACAGTATCTTATGATGATAATACAACAATGGCACAAATATTAAGGCCTGAGCTGATCATTGTGGAGGTGTATCCATCATGACTTTTATGCAGCACACAGTTAAGAAAATGCTCTCATCACAGTTCACTCAGTCATACATTTATACCCCGTTGTTCCTCTGCCTCACCACTAACTCTGCTTTCAGTCCAGATCTCACCCTTCCTGCCTCTCGATTTTCCCTTTGCTCCCATTTGCTGTACCTGATGTTTCATTAAAGATAAACTCTTTAAACTGTATTACAGTTATTGCTGTTTTTGTCATCATCATAAATTTTTATCCAAGAGTAAATTGTGAGAGTTTTAGTTTGCAGTAGGCTTATGACATAATAACAAAAACTTATTATACATATAAATAATAAAAATATTAAATAAATTATGAATGTAATGCATACATTAAAGTAATATCAGGCAAGTTCAAGTCACTGCAAGTGATTTTTATTGCACACTGTAATAAAAACTGAAATGAAAATGGCTGTCTGGAAGGAAATCTATCTATAGTCTTACATTCTGCTCTGGAAAATGGTCAGCACTACTATAAAGTGTGCAATTTGTTATTAAATAGACTCAAACAGGAAAAATGGATTTTTTTTTAAAAGAAGAAGTGATCAAATTTGCACAGAGCAAGTACAGATATTATGGAAACAGGGTAATCAGAGAGAGCATTTGCATAACAATGTCATCTGTTGCACAGAATATAAAACATTTTCACAGAATTAGTTTTGAACAGGAACAATTTGGTCTCATTGAGATTTGTTACACAAGGCAGTTATTCTCATCATTAGTGGAATAAAAGGCTCCATGTAATGTCTGCCATAAATACAATAGGCAATTAGAAAAGGTCAAGCGGTCAAATCCACACTGGCCAAATAATGGACCAACAGATGTCACGAGCATTTTGTATCACACAGCTATTAAGGTATAATGTAGATGTACCAGTTTCCTGCTCACTGTTAGAACCAGACCCAGCTCTCGGTGTGATTGGAAAAAAGTCTTTGTATGAGAGGCAGAAAATTGCAGAAAATTGTATTTACCATTGTTCTCCCAAAGCAGTGACAGTCCCGGCCTTTGTTGATCGACCTCAGCATTTATATTTAAAAACTGAGCAGGGCAGGGCAGCGAGAAAAAACTGTTTTTCTGCAAAAGTAAGTGGTTTACCACATGAATAATAATTATGTTGCCGTGGGTTGCTTGGTTACTGTCACTTGAAATCAGAGGTTGTGTAGGGATGGGAGAAGGATTTTTGATTCTCTGGGGGCTTGTGTGTTCCAGTGCCTGGTTCAGTGCTTTGGATAATGAAAGTAGAATATTTATTTGGGTGGTATTTGTGTGTAAAAAACAAAACAAAACAACAAAAAAACAACAACAATGCTGCCTTCACTTCTAGGTAGGGATAGCTAAGAGGATCACACATGTTGTACTTGTTCAAAAGAAATCAAACCCAAGCGAAGTTTTCACAGAATGGGAGAGGTCTGAATGGATTCTGTGCACGTTGATGTGGAAGCCTGAGACTTCGATGAGCTGCTAACGAATGTCATCATTTAACTATTCAGTTTCTCCACTTACTGTATCAAAAGCTACTACGTTGGCTTTTCTAGATGACTCCAGGCACAGTTCAAGAAGTTAGAAAAAAAAAACACCAAATACTGAAAAGACCAACTTTTCCTGCTGCATCAAGCTAACATCTGTCATGCTCTGGATACATGAACTGAATGAAAGAGATGACAAGAAAGGATTCATGAAACTTTAACAATGCACAGACTCCCTTATCTTCTTATTAAAGTTTTTTGTTTTGTTTTGTTTTGTTTTTTAGCTAACTTTGGCTGTGCTCTTATTTACTCCTGGCCCGTGACACCGTTGTGGCACAGCGGTTCACCTCTCACCTCCACCCCCACCTAGTAGAAGTATATGATATAAAATAAAACAGATTTGACCTATATCAATTATAAAGCACCAAAAACTTGTTAGCTGTATTTAAGGCAATACTTTGTTGTTGTTTTTCATTCATTAGTACTGAATACTAATAGTATCACATTTTGACCCTGACAGGGGTGGCACCAAGGGTTGCTAATCAGATTCTGGGGGTGGCCAGTGCCACCCATGGCCACCCCCTGGCTACCCACTGCCCGCCATCCAGCCCACGTGTAAAGAACAAAAACAATCATTGTTTTTCTGTCTAAATGTCAACAAATGAAGCATAAAACCAGAATGAATGTGTTGATTAAAATGGTTAATTTACAGTATCAGCACCAATCAAACCTTTCAAAGACTAGACTTTCACACTCTGTGTTCTGACACATTACCAACAAACACCTGATGTCCAAGCTGCAAACAAAGCTTGTCACATGCACAACTATTTTAGGAGGTTCAGTCTGAACATTTATTGACCAGAAAGTTTCCTGTCACAACATGAGACTCAATCATCAGCGCATGGATGTGACAACTCAAATAAACATGCTAAATATGCTGCTTCTGTGATTTGTGCGTGTAACTGTGTGCTGAACCAGGAGAAACCACCACAGTCCATCACAGAAAACATTCTGGAAAACGCCACTGGAAGACTGTCAACTTTACTATATTTGCTACTTTGACAGGTACCCAGCTATATACTGTACATCTAACAGTAATATGAAACTTCTTTG
The DNA here is from genome assembly GCF_001952655.1 of Monopterus albus. Lineage (NCBI taxonomy): Eukaryota > Metazoa > Chordata > Actinopteri > Synbranchiformes > Synbranchidae > Monopterus > Monopterus albus. Next base: position 504,056 of record NW_018128132.1, read on the forward strand.
GCAGTGAAAGAATAAAATTGGCCAATAAGTCTGTATTAGTCACATTGACTGGCAAATAGTTAATGCCATGTTCTGTGCCTGTTTTGTCCATGGCAGTCAAAGCTGCCCATCATATGTTCTCACACTTTTTTTTTTGACATATTTTCCTTTTCTACCGGGCTGATTAATGTATAATCAGAACTGAATGTTTGCAGTGGCATTAAAGGATAAAGCTAGTGATAGTTTCCTTACTGATACAAATCTCACGAAAAGACCAAAATCAACAATGAGCCTATTAACCGGTGTTGTCTGTGTAGTCAGAGCCTACTATTGTTTATACTGTGTGCCAAGGAGCTCTGTTGTTGTCAAAAAACTAACACAATCACAACCTGATCACAGTTCATAAAAGGCAGGTGGCAGGTCTGTAACTCCGATGTCCTGCACAAACCCCACGTTCACTACACATCCATCCATCACTTCAAGCTCCAGTCCCTTATTTACTGCCTCAATACATAAAGGACATTCTTTTCACATTGGCAGTTAACACTGCTTGTAAATTGTAATGTCCAGAATTGTCCAGTATAGGAAGAATTCCTAGGCTTCCTGGGCTGCACTACTGCACAAAGTGTGAATTGAAAATAGTTTGTAACAAATGCGCTGTCTACTCCTATTTGAGAGATGTTTGCTAAAAACTACAGCGCCTAGCTGTTTTAGGAAATTACTGAGACCTTTTAAGAATAAAACAATATATTTTTGAAGTTTACACCTTGACTAGGTGAAAACAGGCAGACAGTGTAGAGTATTAGGAGAAATACTAACACCTCTTTGGTTTTTAAACAGGATCTGCTTACAAGGAGAAAATTAGTTATTAACGCCAACCTTGAACTTCAACACAAAAACAAAACCTGTACCAAATTTAAATGTTCACAGGTGTTTGAGAATGTGAATTAAGGGAACAAAAACATCAATTATCATTAGTTATCTCTCTTTCATATGTGATCCTTTGTGTTGATGGAGACAGATAACATCACAGCCCAGCTCCTGGCCCATTGTTGCTGATGGTACACATGTGACCTTGGCAGATAGCCAGGTTGTGTTAGGTAATGTTTTTTTCTAACTTCAATCCATTTTGGCAGAGATGAGATAAAACTGGCTGGTGAACGTCCAAATCCATTACTCGCTGTGTGCGATTGGTGAAAAGTTTTTTTTCTGTGAAAACTAATTTCAAGGCAACTGCTCATCCTTCTTCTGATTACAGTTTTCATTTTCATTGTAGGGAATTATGCTTATGCAACATGCAGTGCAGCCAGTCATCTGTTTAGAGGTTTGTTGAAATTGAAATGATTTTTTTTCCCTTAAGTGATCTCTCACTGTAATGTCACCCTGCCATTATCATTTCACTTAAAACATACTGACAGCTAGCAATTCAAAAGGCCCCGGTGGCCCTGAGAAGAAAACACTCCCAATAGGGCTCACTGTCATTATCCGTCACCTCTGACCATCTTCTTCCTCTGGATGTAAACAAACACACAGTGGCTGAAGGAATAGGCGGTCACATCCTTCCTGCTTTCTCTGAGCAGAAACTCAGCGCCATCTGTGACTGGATTGTGAGTGGATGTGGGTGAATTCTTTGTAAATGCTAGGCGTTTGGCGGCAGACTCTCAGCACACTGCCGGGTCTCAGTGTAGAGGACTTGGCTGAGTTATAACCTGCATATGTATGCTGCTCTGCTGTGAGACTGGACACCATCTGTAAAGTGTTGCCTATCCTTCTGGGTGTGTGTGTGTGTGTGTGTGTGTGTGTGTGTGTGTGTAGGGATAAAGTGATGAGACTTTCAGAGCAATTATCTAAGGAGGAGGATTTGCATGGGCTGGAGAATGATATTTTAATGCATAATGGATGCATGAATGGCATCTGCATTCTCATTGCACATAGAAGGGGGTCTGCTTATGTTTTTTTTTTTTTTTATAAACTTTGATTTGATTTGATTTGATTTATTCTTTCAAACATGTAACAACAGTCAATATGTCAACACACATAATTCCACACATATCCACAAATATATTATCAATTTGCTTATACCTAGTACATGCTTGAACAGAGTAGGAAGAAGTCAGACTTATCTAGTCCTACCCCCTAACATCATCTTATCATCATTGGTTTGCAAGCAGTATTACTACATACATAATTTTGTTCTACACCACGCTAGTGATATACTAACAACACCACACTCACAATGTTTTCTCTACTTTTTCATAACAGAAGTTTTTAGCTATGTACAAAGCCACACCACCTCCCATCTTCTGCTCTCTGTTTGTGCATACCAAGTCGTACCCATCAAGGTCAAAATCCACTCCCCTTACATTATTAATCCAGGTTTCAGAAATAGCAATTATATTAAAAGAATGTGTAAGACTACAAAGATAATGCTTTATACTCTGAAAGTTAGCGTATAAACTTCTGCTATTAAAGTGAATTAATGATAGTTTGTTTTTCGTCTTGACATTGCTGTTAAACTGCTCATCCGTGTAATACTTGCAGTTATTTTCAAGGTTCTTGAAAAAGTTTATTTCAGGGTCAAAGCCATCGTCCGTTTCATGATAATGAATTTCAGTGTCTCCAAATGTGTTCAGTTCCAGATCCAGTCCCTCAAAGTCTATTAAGTTCTGTAGCAAATCACCTGCCTCATATCGTCCATTGGTCATGCTGGTTGTTGTTGGTTCCAAAGCTCATCTGCCATCGCAGATATCAGTATAGTTGCAAGTTTCTTCAGACATGAGAGGGTCCAGCGGCCCCATCATACTCTCCTTGTCTCGGCGTACTGGTCCTGGGTCCAAAATCCTGGTTCCGTGGTCTGGTCACCAGTTTATCGTATCGCAGAAATACTTGACAGCTTATTTTTCAGACTCCTGCATAAATTCTGTTAAGGAATGTTTAGGGGTCATCGACCCTTTTTCTTTTCATTACAAGTGCTTATGATCACACCTGGTGAATGTATACACTAGCTGCTTGGTGCTTTTCAGTTTAATTTTAAGAAGCAGCACTACCACAATTAAACCTGCCACAGTTTAGAGGCAGTGTGACTGCATACTGAGTGAATGAAGAGACATAATTAGACACAAAATTTCACACACCCGCTTCAGACATTATCACCCCATTAAATGGCAATTATCACTCTGACATTAGGAGCAAAAATGGGTTTAAAAAGTGCTTAATAAAGAAACAACATTGACTTTCAAGTTGAAACAGGAAAGAAAAGAAAATGAAAGTGTTCTGTTTTTGCACCCATTCACCCCAACATTCTACTGGACATCACCAGTATCACCTTTTGCTCCGGTCCTATTTACTACAGTCACTAGGTCATCTAATAACAGCATGACTCGGTGGTAGTCACCTTCTGGTGTAATGGTAGGTGCAGTTTGCCCCTCTTAAAGCATAATTATAAATGTAACAACAACTGATAATGGCAATGTAATGGGCTGACAACATTTGAAGCGGTTGTTTCACATGTGGTGGTGCAAACTGACGCAAAGAGATGTCTGCATTCCAATAGCCTGATGGTGGATTGTGCACTGCCAACTTCACCTGGAAGTTGTCAACTTTTTCACGAAGCTAGGTTAGAGCTAATGTTAAACCTATCCTCTAATCCTACCACTAACCATTCTCCCTAACCCTAACACCCAACCATCAACCTGCTGAGGTAAGCCAGTGGTGGAAATTCAACACTTCTACTCAAGAACTACACTAAAGTAGAACTTTAAGGTTATTGTACACATTAGAGGGAAATATTGTAATTTATCTTTTTTTTTATTCATGTTTTACATAAAGTACACATAGTTGCCACTTTATTAGGTACAAAAGCTAAAACTAATGCAGTCTAATCCAACAGTCTTGCAATAAATCCTACTTCACGAAGGTAGAAATGTTACATTTTTATTGAAACTGTTTTAGAGGGGTGTTGATTCAACTGTATGATCATTTTGGAGGCTGTAGTTTGTGTTACTATTGAACTGCACTGTATTATACTGACAGGTGTTTCTGTTACTTTGTCCACATCATTCATATCAGTGAGGCCCGGCTTAATAACAAAAACATATATGTATAATGCAGAACAGTTCAATAGTACTACAGCTCAGAGTAGAACCGCTGCTCCTCCACATCGAGTGGAGCCAGCTGAGGTGGCTCGGGCATCTGTTTCGGATGCCTTCTGGGCGCCTTCCTAGGGAGGTGTTCCGGGCATGTCCCACCGGGAGGAGGCCCCGGGGAAGACCCAGGACACGCTGGAGGGACTATGTCTCTCGGCTGGCCTGGGAACGCCTCGGCATGCCCCCGGAGGAGCTGGAGGAAGTGTCTGGAGAGAGGGAAGTCTGGGCATCTTTGCTTAGACTGCTGCCCCCGCGACCCGGTCCCGGATAAGCGGAGGAAAATGGATGGATGGATGGATGTACATCCAAGTTGCTGGTATACCTATTTAGCTGATAACTGAGTGTATCATCATCTTATAAAATATGATGTAATGTTCTCAACTACCATTACTGCAGTAATAGAAGTCAAATTTAACCTAGATTAATGTCAATCAGCTAAATTATTCAAATACAATTTGTGCGAGACTGCACCACTGAAAATAATTCAATAATATATTTTTTGTATGCAATAATACAATGCACTGAAAGGGTGAATTCTGCATAAAGTGCTATTACTTTAGATGCATATACTTCTTCTGATAATACATTTTTATATTGACTGACAGCAAAAATGTGAATGCAGGACTTATTTGACTAATGGAGTGTTTTTAACTTAGTGCTTTTTCCAGCCCTTCAGTAAAGCTGGGAAGATTGTATGTTTTTACATGTATAAAATTTTTATTATATTTATAGGAAAATGATATAAATGATATAAAGTGTAGTATGTAAATGATGTAAAGTATAGACATTTGCCAGCTCTTTTTGAACAGATAACAGCTGAACTTCATAGAGATGTTATAATGTAATGACTTAAATGCTTTCCAACAGGAGATTGTGATAAATTATGCAAATTGATGCACATATAAAATGAATAAGTTCACTGTGGATCTCACAAACACAAAGGGCATGAGACGACTTTGGCAACATTGCTAGAAGAAGGTTGAGGAAGGCAGTGAAAGCAAGTAATTTGCAAACCAGCTGACAGGCTCTGGTTCAACCCTCACCTCCTTTACGCACAGCAAATAATGGTTGTACATCAAAAAATATGTCAGATCAGTGAACAGAGAACATCTGAGCAAACCCAGTTGAAAGCAGAAGCAACGCATGTAATGGAGGCCATGCATTCTTAACCTTGGCTCCCCATTACGCAGCCACTCAGCAGGCTATATCAGCAGCTGCGTGTACAAGGACAAACACGTACACATGAAAACAGAACTTAAAACGGATATGTGAGGACTAAAGAGTGGATAATGGCAGGTTGTTGGTGGACTGGGTCCATTATTTCTTCCATCGTCTGTTGTTGGGTGTTTGTGTAAGTGTCTGGGTAATGGTGGCTGTTTTTATTTTGGGCCAGGTCGAGTTATAGTCTGGCCAACTGATGAAACCCTGCTCTGCTCGCCCTGTAGCAGTGTTTTAAACAGTCCCTGTTGTGTCTGAAAAAGACAAGAAAACTGAGCAATTCAAAAAAGTTCAGGTGATTATTTATATGGTGTTTTGGGATATCATTTTACATTTTTTGAATGGTCATATCGGTGCATGTTGTAGCCCATTTCAAATGACTATTCAGCACTATTACTATTACACTTTTCTAAAGAACAACAGTGTCAGATCTTATCATTCACAATAAGTTCCCATTTATTTATGTAAGTATTTATGCATGAGAATTGAATTGTATGTGACTGGACCTGATTTATTACCAATTTCACAAGTCTGCACTTATACTATTACTTACTTATACTAATACTGTAATACTGCGTTGTGGCTTAATTTATGATAATTTACAGTCCAATTAATTTGCCAATATTTCCTCAATCATTTCATCTTGAAAATGTGCCATTGTTTATTTTGTTTGACTTCTGTTAAAAACCCAAAGATATTTCATTTAGGCTACCTTCACATTACATGCTGAGGTGACTAGGTTAAGATTTTTTCACTTCAGGTGTCTCAGATTTGATTGTTTCAACGAGGAGTGAACAAACCAGTAGCACTTTTTCTAAATGGATTTGGGCATTTTCATATGTGGTCCTAGATTCAGATCCAATCTTTGACTACGTGAATGTTGACAGAATCATCAGATCAGAATTCATGTGGGTTTTTTAACATTTCACTCCTCTGTGCGTGCACACATTGCCTGTCATCTTCATTCAGTGTTGGCCCCTCACAGACCAGTAAGAATAATCATGGAGAGGAACAACTACAGTAACTGGGCTCACTGAAGAGTCAAGGATGTTTCAGATTTGTTGGACATTTATGAAGAAGAAGCTTCTGATCAAGCCAAGATGGAACAAACATGCAGTAGCTGAGCAGCTTTTGAAGAAACTGGAGATTTGCCTGTGGCACAAATGATGTTGTTATCTTTGTACATGTGTGGCTCACATTTCAGTTAAATTCCAGTCACCTACAAAGAAGAATGTGAATCATCCACACAAATGCTCATGACTGAGCATTAGGGCCTGTAACGTGAAAACAGCTTTACATTAATACTGTATATAACAAAGAAAACACACACATCTGAGAAACTGGAAACTGCTAATGTTTTGCATTTATGCTTCCAAATGACAGAAATGTAACTGCAAGATAATTTTCTTTCAATTGACTAATCAATTAACTTGCAAATTGTTTCACAGATAGTGGTAGTGTAACTTTGACATCAATAAAATCAGACATGATGTTGACTGAGATGGATTAGCTGTGTCAGGCAAGGCTGAAAATGATGATGAATGGAAATTTGATATGATCACAACACACTGCTAAGATGCCAAAAGGCCAAATATCTGACTGACTCAGCGCTTCTTGATATGCTATTGTCCTATTTTTCCGGCATTGCCACACATCAAAAGCATCAACTACATATGTACTCACCCATTTCCGTGGTCCCATACTGAATTCCCACCGCTCTCAGTGTGTGTGCTACGGGAGCCGTGTGACCTGCAACACGACACCCATGGCATGTGATGCCCTTACCACTCAAAAACTCAGTTATCTTCTGCTTCCTCTGGACTGTATGGAAATGAAATAGTGTCAATAATATGGGTATAGTGTCAACTCATTTAGGCTCAAATGTTGCTGAGTTCTGACTGGTGCACAGAATGATGTGATGTCATCATGTCTTCAAATAAAGCCATGCTCACTTTAAATAGACTAAAACATGTAAAGAAATGCCCTGTAAGTATGAGTCATGTAGTAGGTTGTGTCATCTATATCATGTCAGGCAGAATGTATATTTTCATTTATCAAAAAGTTTTACATCACTGCTGCAGCTTTGTTTTAATTCATCAACATGGTGCTTGGATTTTATAATGTTTTAACATGTTTTCCTCCTGAGCAGAACTACTATCAAAAATTGGAATCAGTAAGATATTTCATAGCAAACATTTTACCGGGTGACTGGACTGAGTAAATGGCATGAAAAATGTAGACACAGTCACGGTACAAAAGAATGTTCCTAATCCCTGGTAGTATTAAAACAAAATCCTCCCACATGAACAAACAGGAACAATCATGCTCAAATACATTCTCTCCAAGTGCAAATACAAACAGAAACCCAGCACTGCAGGCGCACAAACATACATGCATGTGCAAACTGGAGTCCCACTGAAGGATGTCATTTGGGACGCAGCATTGACAAAGCAAGCGATGGGACCCGGATGCCGGATCTCTTGGCACCACCATGTGATATCGCAGTCTGCTGAGTAAAAGTACACAAATCAACACACGGTGCAAGATACTGACCACACAGGTCAGTGGTGAGCAGCAGAGCGTAGCGTCTAAGATTAGAATGTCTGCACAGTGTGTTCATTTCTCTAACAGGAGTGTCTGTGAGACAGCCGACAGTGAGTGGCACATTAAAATGTTAATGTTAATGTTATTGTGTGCAGTGCTTCTGAAGAAGGACAATCAGAAGCAATAAAACAAGAGGAGAAACAATATGAGAGATGTGGAAAATCTATTTTTTCTCTCTGTTTTATTAAGTAACTTGCACTTTACAAATTACAATCTCTTATTACTGTGTGAAACATTATTACCCGCCTAATGGTTTAACCTGTACTAAATGTTGCTGTATACTCTCCCTAAAAGCTTATCAAGAGGGAGTTTTATTCAAATGGCTTTGGGTACTTTGTCACAGCTGAGTTACCTTTTAAAATGGAAGCAAGAAGTGAAACCGCACTCTGCAATAATGTGTTCACTATTTAAATACTGGTTAGGTTGTTGGAGATGCAAGGCTCTGGAACAATAAACTGCAAGTAGGGTTATGTATTAGTGTCAGCAGTGTATTGGGTGTTTTTCATTTCCATTGCCACTGTACCCTTACACTTGTACATGGACACACTGTGAAACAGAAGTAATAAGAGAAGTAAAGTGGACCCCTCAAGACCCATGTGTGCCTCAATAATTACTCACCTGCTTCTCTTTTTGTACCTGAAGCTGATGAAAGGAATTGCTCAGATCAGTTAGATTATTCATTTTGGGGTCTTGTTTGTATCTGCTATTGGTGCTGGCATGGCCATCTGTTAAAGAAGACAAGTCAGGGCCTGGGGCTTATAACGTGATGTAATCAAACTCGGAGTGCAAATGACAGTTAGCCTCGCAGGTTCAACATGATCTGTACATCTCAAATGCCTGTGTGAGCTTCTTCATGTCAGGAAGGTGTCATAGAGGGGTTTATTAAAAACTCAGCGATGGTCAGTGTTGAAACAAAGTCTTTTGTGGGTAACTTTAGAAGTTTACATTCATCTATAGGCTCTTACACAATAGTTTGGTAAAGAAAGAGAGAATCGTGTGACTAAACAAAGCTATGTGGCTTTGAAACCTCGCTCAGTGAGTCCAGCACTGTCCAGACTGAAAGATACTGTCATGAACTCTAGCGCCACTTCCGGTAAATGGGTCTTATTTTTACCTGACACTTCCTGTTCCACCCTACCCATACTCCGGGTCAATTTACCTTCATTACACCAATCATCCTCACCTGTGCCAATTGACAATGCCTGTGCATGCCCTTTTATAAGCAGCTTCATCTCTCAGAGAAACTGCCAGATTGTCCTGACTAGGTGCTTGACTCTCAAGCCCTTTTGTATCTGAGTTCTCTTGTGCCTTTGTGTAACCGGACTATAATTATGGATTTGTATCTTGACTATACCTCTGCCTCGCCCCTGTGCGTACACCAGACCTTTGGAATTGGATTTTGACTATATCTCAGCCTTGCCTCTGAAAGACTGTGAACTCAGTCAGACCTTTGGATTGGTATCATGACTCTGCCCCTGCCCTGTCTCAGACTGTGAGTAATATCTGACTTTTGGATTGTACTCTTGACTTCTCTGCTGCCTTGCCCCTGTAATACCATGAGTCTTGGTATCTGGATTGTTGATCTCTCTCTGCTATTAAACCAGGACTCCTCCCTGTGGAGGAGGAAGTGTTCTCTGTCCTCACTGAATTCGTCTGCTTTCACCATGCCTTGCCAGAGCTACACTACTACCGGCATTCCCCCCTCTCCAGCTCCTCATTATTGCCAAATCTGTGATGCTGGCCTTATAATTGGGTTAATCTCTATTAGCAGTGTGTAGTTCTCACACTGCACTGACAAATCTGGCACCAATTAGGGGAGGATAAGGATAATCACCTTTATTGGCCAAGTATGTTACACACAAGGAATTTGTTTTCGGTACAGAACCGATGGCAGCCATCTGCGGTGCCAACACAACCGATCGCTCTAATCATCGGGGGCAACAGGGGGTTCAGTGTCTTGCCTAAGGACACTTTGACACACACTGAAATTTTAATCTTCAACCTTTTGGTTGGGAGACGACTGCTCTACCCACTGCACCACTGTCGCCAATTAGTTGCCATTACATTTTGTACAGATATTCATCTTCCCCAATGCCTTTCGGGGTCACAGATTTCCTGCAGCATCACCATGAGGTTGAGTGACAAGTCTTAAACTATGGCATGAATTGCCATAAAATATGATAAAATGCATATCTTCATGTCCAGACTGCCTTGAGGGAATTTCATCAAACTTGTTACAAATGTCCACTTGGACTCAAGGATAAACTGATTAGATTTTGGTGGTCAAAAGCAAAGGTCAGTGACCTCTTATCTGTCCCATTTGACAGGATGGCAGCTGCATACAACAACAAACCAGTAATTCTAACACTGTAATCATCAAAATAGATTTAATAAGGTAGCAAAGAGACATGGTCAGACAATTATGAAGGTAAGTCATTCATTTTTATGAGAAAATGCATACAGATGCTAAAACTTTTATCCAAACTGTGTTGTAAACACCCATCACTGTCATTTGACTCATTTCTTGGTTCAGCTTTGGCTCACCACACCTGTGCATACTCAGTGTGCAGTGAATAATAAGCAAAACTAGCAGCTGCTTGTTTTCCTCCAAATATAGCCCTGGACCATCGAGCTTCTTGCATTTGTTGCCACATTTGACCCATTTTTAGCAACGTCACATCCTCGGATGTCAGCGGTTAACTTGGTAAAAATGTTATAACGAACAGAATCCATGGATGGAACAAAATTAAAATGTAATGAACCGTAGTTTCCCATTAGCTTAACTTTTGCTGCAGTGGCTTTAAACACCGTTTTAAAAAAATGGCAATGCCCACAGAAGGACAGGTGTCTCCTGCTGATTGAAAGCTAATGAGAACATTTTAATTAGAGGGGCTTATAAAATGCAAACATGTCATATTTTGTAGTTTTCAGTGTTTGAGTCTGAGTTAGAACACTCCTCACGATTCAAGCTAAATAGCAAAACTTATCAGACGTTCAGGGAAAACAAGAAGCAGCGCTTTGGAAAGCAGAGTAATGCTAAATTAAGCTGCTGCAATGACATTCATCTGTATGACTACAGGGAGTATATATGCACAGCTGCCATAGCTTTTTCACTCCATATTCCCAGTTCTTACCTGACTTAAAACAGGAACGTAATTAAATTAACACCCTGTGTCAACATGTTTTGCCAGAGCCTGAATTTAATGGCATGCTTGTGGAAAATTTGTTTCTAATCCTGTTTAAGTTTTTTTGTAAAAGTCACCGTCTGTGAGAAGGTACCTGGTTCAGATGGCATGCTCACGTCAGGAGATTGTCTTGGATAATTGTAGTGTATGGAACAGATTTAGTTTTCTCTGTGGGAATGTCTAGACATTTTGTTCCCTGTCAGCCACTAAGAGCAACGCTAATTAACTGCAACAGATATCAAAAAGGACTAATGGCATGGTTTCCTCCATTTGTGCCCTCCAGTCTTCACCTAACACACCCTCTGCCCCTACAGCTGTATATAATCATTTCATGGGCTCCTTATTAAGTGTTCATCTGATGCACTTTCAATAATAATGCCCTTTTGTTTACAGTTAGCAAAGACTGTGCACATCAGGTTTGTGGTATGTATGTATGTAAGGTTTGGGTTGTGTATATGCTGTATGTTTCAGGCTGTTTAAACAAATATGTGGCATAGAACATGCCAATAAAGTCAAAGTTGTTGGAACCACCTATTAACCTCATAGTTTTTCTCCCCCTGAATAACAATGTTACAACACTTAGTGAGATGCCAAGTGAGAACAGTACCATAATTTATGAAAGAGGTCATTCACAAAGAGCAGCCTTGTTTGAAAACCTTTATTCAGCAAGGGTAATAAATGTATAAAAATATATCAATTTCATAAACTTAAAGAATCCCTTAAACTATATCGTACTATGTGGTAATGCAGTGTTTAATTAAAAAAAATCAACTCATAGCCGGCCTCAAGGCATAAAAGATGTCATCAAGATGTAAATGACCCTCAAACACAAAAAATTATAAATGTCTTTATTCTTCAGTAAATGTTTTTTTTTTCACTCACATTGTTTTCATCTTTATTTCCATAACAAGTCAACCGTGCTGAACAAATATTGAATTTTACCAAGTGAATGTTTTTTTTTTTATTTATTTATTGCAGTTAATCTCTTTGCACATTTCCTCATTACAAAGTTAATAACTTCTTTTATTTGAACATAGCATTGTTTCTTACCTGGGGCTGCAACAAATCTAAGGTGTCACAGGTGATTAATTACATTCAGACTTCCAATTTTATATATTTTTTCTTTTTGTGAATTAATGAACAATTGAACCTCCTAAGACTTATTCAAATAATAAAAAAAGAATGACTCTTAGTAAGTGTATGCAAATATTGATGACAATAGTGGCAAGTTAAACTCATACAAAATTTTTAGACAACCATAGCGTCAGATGACATAGAGAGAACCTTACTGAACATAAAAAGCTTCCTATTAACGGTAATGCAACAGGTAATGTAAATAAATCAACTTCTGAACCAGGAATATTTAGGGCAAAGGAGGAAACCATTTTACTTATCATAAGCTATAACCTGAATTCCACAGGTGCTGCAGGTTGTTGAATGAGACTTCGTATTAATATGATAACTCATGCCCATTCATCCATCTTATTTAGTTTTTGTTTGCTGACAAACTGTAAATGAATTAAACATCATATCCAAAAAATCATTATTTTGAAAGGCTACTTTCACTTTTATTTTGCATTTATGAAGAAAATCAGGTTGTCAATGAATATAGTTCATCATACATGTAGGCTTCCTCGATAAAATTAGCACTTGGTCGGGGCAGGGTCAAGAAAGTGGCACTGGTGATAGTGACAAACGCAAATACAACTATACAAAAAGAAAGAAAGAGAGGAAAAACTTTTTCCACACTCATTCAAGTTAAAACTGCTAAGAAGTTCGTAGCAGAACTTCAAAAAGCTGCAAAAAATTAGTGTGGATCTAAACAAAAACAATTCATCATGCTCCTTTTCTTCCTAACAGATAAACATACTGTGGAAAAACCAAGATAACACAGATGACAAAGAAAGAAAAAGAAAGAACTGTGGAAACTGAGGACTATGGAGTGGAGGGCTGGCCTCCCTCATCAGTTTAAAGAGGATAATTGGTGGCTGACCCTTGGATGTCCATCATCTTCTGCTGAATAGCTGGGTGAAAATGACTAACACTGTTCCGGACCACCAGGAGCAGCAGCATCATTCACAAGCGCCAAACTAAAATACACAAATGCACACACATTCTCATAGACACACATTAAAACCTGTAACCTTGCATACAGAGTCTTACTTGTATGTGTAGTACCCACTCACTGGAGTCATCACTCACTAATGCATGTAATTAAGCCTCTTTGATCAGGCTGAAAGAGTACTCAAAAAGTACACTGACTAGTAGTAAAAGAGGCGTTCGAGCTGTTTGTTGCATGTGTAGTGGGTGAATAAGTGGGTTCGTGCATGCATTTACTGATGTATTTTTTCCCCTTCCTGTTACATTCTGTGCAGGGTGGAAAGTTGCCAGAACACGCAAGCTAATAGGTTTCTGTTCAAGGTTAACCTATAGACTAGTAAATGTAACAGTGTTTCATAATATTGCAAAATGATCCAAAGACAGTTTGTTAGTGTTGCTAACAGCAGCAACAGTGACTTAATGAACTTTGCAATATGTAGTACTTTGATCTTATTTTAAAACCAAACGCTTCCACAAATTCTTCTGGTGCATCTCTAATCCCACTTTCTTCTTGCTTCTTGCTTTTCTGTTCTTTAATCTACTGTAGTGTTGGACTGTGCAATAGGCTGTTGACAGAAAATGATATCTAGATATTATCCGGTTTTGTTGATAAGGATAAACAATATTTTGCATCCTTCAAAAAAGTGTTTGATAAAGTTTTATATTGTATTAGCTTGCTCTCGTTAATAGCATATTAAATGTTGCTTACTAATGATAATCGAAACAACAATTAAGGAAAACTGGTCTTTTTATTTACTTAAAATTGAAGCATTCAAGTATAACATTACACAAACACTGACATCACTTTTGCAGAATGATTCTGCAGGATTGGGGTTCGGGCATGAATTCCAGCCGTAGGCAAGGCCCTTAATGCTGACCGCCTAGTGAGGTCAGAAACTAATGCTACAGCAAGGGGGAGCCAGGGATGTTCATGTGACTATGGAATGAATGTATTCTTGACTAGCAAGCAATATATTCTAGCCTATTACAAGATCTTGATTTCTGGATCTCGTAATTATGATTAAACATTAAAGGTTGTCATACTAAGCAATAGCAGAGACCAGTAAAAGTTCTGAATGTGTGCCCATCGAATGGGTAGCATAGCTTGGTGGTTAACACCACTGACTTTGGTACGGCAGGGATGGGGGGTG
>NW_018128132.1:518492-529157 GCF_001952655.1 Monopterus albus
GTCAGAAACGAATGCTACAGCAAGGGGGAGCCAGGATGCCAGGGTCAGGGGGGAGATATAATCATCCCCCACAATCGGAGCTTGAAGATCACAAAATTTCTATTTTTATTCGAGGCTGTATAGAGGTGAGAGGCTAAGAGAGGGACAGGCCATGGCTTAGTGGGGTGCCTCCTGAAACAAGCACAGAGACACGTTGGAAAAAGGCATAGACGAAGACAGCGTTAAGGTGAGACCTGTAAGGTGAGGTGAAAGATCACTCAGGTTAGGTTACTCAGGGTAAGTCTACCTATGCTTTTTACTCTATGTGCAATATGTTTATATATTATATATATTTATGTCTCCAGCTGGTTTCAGGATTCACATGAGTAAAAAAGCCAGTCAGAGTAATTAATCAAAATATCATGACTCCATGGCTAAGTGAAGCCTGAGATAAGAAGCCTCTTTTATTTTTCTCTGCTGATATTTTTAGTGATGAGTTATAGAATGTCATTTCTTTACTATCAATGTTTTAACATGGCGGATGGGTTTTATTTTGACTTCTAAAGAAGTCTGCAACTAATAATAATGTTGAGAAAACAATCTCATCACAAGTTCCATTTAGTAGCTTTTCTGGAGCTTTCGATCCTATCATACAGTCACATTTACCTTTTAACGTTAGATCATCTACCGACTTGACAACTTTTAAATCATTGGTTAAAACATATTTATTCACTTTGGCTTTTAATACATAGTATTGTCTGATGCTTCCTTTTAACTGTTGATTCTGTGTAGTTCATTTGTTTATGTTCCTATGTTGTTGTATTCCTCTAGTGATATTATTTATTTCAGTTCTTACCCTGCCCTAGTAAAGTACTTTGGTCAACCACACATTTTTAAAGTGCTATATAAATACATTTTGATTTGTCATGGAGCATTTGAAAACTTTTTGTTCACTCTGGCACAAGATGAAGAAATAACTTAGATGACACATCTGACCCAGCTGTCAATACAAGCTTTTGATCCTTTGGCAGTTTGAAGTCTCTTTAACTGGCACAGCAGAACCAGCTCCAGTCCTTTGGCATCTAGATACATGATTCAGTTAAAGCTGTAGAAACCTGCAGTCCCTGTCTCTTATCCACCTGTTTACACTCTTCAGGTATCATGAATGGATGAAGTGTCCTGAGCTGCAGCATCTGACCGCCTCAGAGCCACTGACCCTGGAACAGGAGTACGACATGCAGGGGAGCTGGAGGGAAGATGATGACAGTAAGACTTCTTCTGCAGTAAATGTACACACAGAGCGCACTCTTCTTCATCCTCTAAAGCAGTTGTTATAAATCTGAAGGCTTGCCAGACTTAGCTTTTAGCCTTAGATTTTCTTCATGTGAATAACTGGGCACTTTTATTTCTCTGACAACTACCTAAATAAGACAGAGAAAAAATCTTTGGTTGAACCGATCATACAGCAGTGGCTGGAACGATAAATCTGAGAGAACTTCTTTTACTTTTGTTAACTTATTCTAAGTTAGAGTAACACATTTTTACAGTGCCTACATAAATAAGCTAACACATTGTCCAAATAACAGAAGCTTATTTATACAACTTATGGGATAAAGTGAAATATGATTCAGTGACATTTGCTTTATGAGGTGAACACTGCTTTCAAGTTCTGTCCTCATGGCTTCCAAATCATTCCTTCCAGACATTTGTACCGTCATCCATCAGATTTGTTAGGTTAAAGTGTTTATAAATAACTGTTAATCACTGGATATGATATGAAAATAAGACATCATTCTTTCTGAGGTCATGCACTAGTACAATCATTCAACTTTATTTAAAGAAAAGCTGTTTAATTTTACTGTTTTATTTTTTGCCAAAGTGCACATTCATCATCTTGGATAAGCAGTGATGGGCAGATCCCAGTATAGAAGAGGAGCAGTGTACGGTGGGAGATGCCAACAGACCTGTCCTCTGCTGAGCTGGAGATCATGATAGCAGGTGATGCCCAGTGCGCTTATCTTAACAGTGATTCAAACTCAAAGGCTGAGCAAATATCTACAGTCAGCCTGTGCTGTGGTTTGTACATCTCAGTCATTTCCTGTGTATATCTCTTTATATCTGGACACTATATTCCCCTTGTTTTCTACGGAGCCCAGTTACAGAGGCAAGGGCACTGGGAAGGAGGTGACACATAATGATGCATCTGATCCCATTTTTCAGAAGGTTTCAAGCAAGACAGAAGCTTAAACTCAATGTGTAGAAGTTGAAAATTTCCACACTTCTTGAATTCCTGCCCATTTTTCTGCAATTCAATCTTGTGCTGTGTTCATCATTAGTTGGAGAATCAACCTGTAGTGGAGTAGGAAAAATAATAAATGCAAAATTACAATGAGAATGTAGACAGCAGTGGATGAGACTGATGCAGGCGTATGGTTTGTTGTAAGACGACTTGCAGAATAAACAACTTTTAAATAATATTTTTGTCAGTGTTTGTAAAGAAAAGTAAGCTGCTCCTAACATTCACTACTATCCTATGTTAACTAAAAATAATGAGACAGATACATCACTCGGATCTGATTCCTTAGATATAAACTGCATTTGACAATGTGTGATAAGCTGCGTTGCTAGACTTGCCAACACAGCTGAAAACTGTAAATCAGGGGTGGCCAGTTCCAGTCCTCGATAGGAAAAATAATAAATGCAAAATTACAATGAGAATGTAGACAGCAGTGGATGAGACTGATGCAGGCGTATGGTTTGTTGTAAGACGACTTGCAGAATAAACAACTTTTAAATAATATTTTTGTCAGTGTTTGTAAAGAAAAGTAAGCTGCTCCTAACATTCACTACTATCCTATGTTAACTAAAAATAATGAGACAGATACATCACTCGGATCTGATTCCTTAGATATAAACTGCATTTGACAATGTGTGATAAGCTGCGTTGCTAGACTTGCCAACACAGCTGAAAACTGTAAATCAGGGGTGGCCAGTTCCAGTCCTCGAGGGCCGCTGTCCTGCTTGTTTTCCAACTATCCCTGCCTGACCTGCTGCTGATTACCTGGCTCAGGTGTGTTCAGCCAGTCTGAAGCTGGAAAATACCATCTTAGATGAAAGTGGAGTGAGGAAAGATAAAGTGAATTGCTATCTTCCAGCTGTAGTCCCTGCTGTAAATCCTTACATTTATCTCTGTACAGTATTTATTTGAAACCCCTCTTTATTCATACAAAATATTAGTGGGTTTAGATTTTATTTAAAACATAAATGGTAGGAATAAGCCACGGTTTTGCCTAAAAGCCTAAAGCATGTCTTGTAACTTTTTTTTTTCCTGTTCCTTCTCCTCAGCACACAGTAAGGCTGCCCTTTAGTGGTGGCACACAGCATTACACCAATCTCAACAACTGGGACCCATTACTGCTGGCTGGTCAAATAAATGGCAATTTAATGGTACAAACAGCAATGTATGTACATGGTCACAATTTTTGTGAGCAAGTGTAGGAAAGATTTGTACGTAAAAACATTTTTGAATGTGTGAATAAAATTTGCAAACAAATGATGTCACACAAAGACACTGAAAACAAGTGTGTTTGGGAACATCTGTGTACAGACAGAAAGTAGCAACTTGCACATACAACTCACTTTAGGAGTACTGAGGTTTAGTGTGAATCACACCTGAATCTGATTGGACAGTGACAGTCCAATCACAGAGCAGAGTCAAATTGTCCAATCAGGTGGTAGCTGGGCTATTCAAGTTAATCTCCGGGGGTGGTTCTGTAAGTTTGGTTGTAGTGGAGATTCAAGATGGACGACAGCAGGAACCCTTTGCTACTTAGGTGGGTCATTAGTGATGGCCATACGAGGCCCCATGAAGCTTTGAACCCTTCTGGACCATTGTATGGAAAATTGGTTCACTACTCGAAGCTTCATTCACTGAGCACGTGGGTGACATCTGCTGGTGCAGTGGTTGTTGTACAGCCTTGCAAAGATGATGCTGATGCACCATGCTTGTGCACTGAGTTTTATTGTAATGTTGACGTTATTTAAATAAAGCTGAAATCTAACTTCATTTTACATGTGTCTGTTTTTCTTTCTTGCCTTATAAAACATCTGAAATGAAATGCTGACCCCCTAAGTAATCCTTCTTCCCCAAGAATTCTTAAGAATATGAAATGGATTTATAATTCATCCCAAATTACACACTGGACAGAGCAAATATTTACAGGGTTCAGTGATTCTGTGGATGTAATTAATGTTATTACAATATAATATATATATGGTGCTGTTTTCTGACTCTCACTGAATTTGCACAAATGTTTAATGTGTTTTTCCTGAGAAACCCTGTTTTTACACACATCTTTGTGAGTCTGTTCAATTGGCTTGCTGTGTGTAATTGTTTGTTGTGCTGTTGTAGTGTGTTGTTTTGGACAGCAGGTGGTGAAGTAACACTTTGAATGCAGCACTTGAACCTCCACTGGAGTATCTGTGGCACTTGCACTTGGGCCTGGTCTCACTGATACACATGGGCTGGACAATATACCAGAACCGTCTCTGTGTAACACAGTACAGTTGAACAGCAGCACAAACTTCAGCCTCCACAGCGGTGACAGAGGTGCAGTTCCAGTTCAGTTTGAACATGAACTGAACATTATCATATATTAGCATTCAAGATGGCAGCGCGCATAGACGCAGCAACTCTCGGCTTGCTGATACAATGTTGTTTGATTGTGTGTGTAGTGTGTACATTATGTGTGAGGATGTGTTTTTGCAAATATGTCTGTAGTCAGGCTGTTTTGCTTGATAGGAGCGGTGACTCCGGTAAGAGTAAAGGAGGAGATCTGTGTATTTATGTTCATAATGCCTGTTGCACAAACTGTAACATTATATACAGCCACTGCTCTCCCAACTTGGAAGCAATGATTATTAAGTGCAGACTCTTCTATCTGCCACGAGAGTTCACAATAGTACTTATTACTGCTGTGTATATTCCAGCAGATGCTTCATGCAGCAGTGCGAGAACTGCACTGCTGCATGAAGCAATAAACAAACAGCAGCAGGCTCATCCTGAAGGGGTGTACTTCATCACTGGCGATTTTAATAAAGCGTGCTTAATGTCAGTGCTCCCTAAATTTGTACAGTACATACAGTGCGCCACCAGAGGGGGAAACACTGTGGACCATCTCTATTCTAACCTTAAGCATGCCTACAGAGCGGTTTCTCTCCCACACTTGGGCCTTTCAGACCACCTCTCACTGCTCCTCTTACCAGCATACATCCTGTTCAGGAGGCAAACCAAGCCGGTCATTAAGACTATAAAAAGCTGGCCAGAGGGAGCACTTTCACAGCTCCAGGATTGCTTTGCACACACAGAATGGTCTATATTTGAACACCAGGACCTAGAAAAATATACTGAAACTGTTTTGTTCTATATCAAATGCTGCACTGATAATATAACTGTTAACAAATGCATCCAAGTGTATCCCAGCTGTAAACCGTGGATGACTGGTGAGGTTCAGTCTCTTTTGAAAGCACGCAACTTTGTCTTCAGGTCTGGAGATGGGGCCTGGTACAACGTGGCAAGGGCTGAGTTGAGAAGGGGCCTTAAGGCAGCCAATATAAGAGGAAAATAGAGAATCATTTAACTAACAACAACCCATGGCAGGGACTGATTAACCAGTGATTGGACCTTCCAGGCACAGGTGTCTTTTTTACTTCCAATCACTTGAGACACAGTCACTGCACTCAGGTGATCCCCATTTCACTAAGTTAGCTGGATCTCTGTTGAATTAGGTCAGTCATTTTTAAAGGGGTGAATATTTATGCAATCACTTCTTTCCCATTACATTACATTACATTATTTAATTGACATTACTTTGTAGAAACCTGTTTTCACTTTGACATTAAAGAGTTTTTTTGTAATTTTTTTGGTCAAAAAAGCCAAATTATATTGACCATGATTGATTTATAAAATCAATAAAAGGGTAAAACATCCAAGGGGGTGAATACTTTTTATAAGCATGGTATAAAGAAAATATAATAAAGATTAATATAGCGCCTTGTGGTACTGTTTTCCCCAATTGAACAAAAGGTGACGCTGCCCTCTGTTTTGATACGAATGTTACTTTATATTGTATATAGTATTGCAGTATTAAATATTACACATTTCCATCAAATCATGTGTAGAACTGACAAATAATTAGGCTCAAATGATTCATTCTGTTACTGTATATAGGGCTTTTATTCTTCATTTCACACAAACATCACAAGCCAACAGTGAGCATATTGTTACTCAAGAATGTTTGACAACTCAGTAGCTGATCTTTAGTCCTGAAATCTGTGTTGTGAAGGTCGAGCAAGAACACGGTGCAGAGAAGCGAGACACAATGAGCTGATGTTTAACTTGTAGACAAGGAAATCACACTACTGAGAACCTAACCTTTAGTTATAGCAGACCAGTCAGTTTTAGACTCTGGAAACAAAAGATCAAGATACAGCATGTCATAAGGTTTCAGTAAACTCTGATAGAGAACAAAGATTAGAGCCTGCACACTGGTTCACTGCTCTACAAAATTATTTTTATTCAGGCAAAACCACCACACCAACGACAGTGTGGCAGTTGTTCCGAGTGTTTAGGTGTGTGTTTGTGGTTTTGTAGTGCAAAGTGGTGGGTGAGTTAAAATGTTGTGTGAGAAAATTTGGGTCATGTTGTTTTGGCCTGGGTGTGGTGACGTTAACATGAAGGAATCGATTCAGGTCAGAGTGAAAGTACCTGATGAAGACTTAATGTCAAAGCTTCACTGGTGTGATGTTTGGGCTGAATAAAAATAATTCTGTGGAGCATTGAATCAATGTGTGGGCTCTAATCTTTTTCCCTACTGGTATTACTCCTCAGCCTACCCACCTAATGCAAAGAAGTTTGTTTTGGGGAGGTGCACGCACTTTTCTTCATGTATTTATTCAAATCTGAGGATGATAAATCTGGTAAAGGCAAACTGGGAAAATCATAGCTTTTCCAATTCATCTAATGGAGAAGAGAAGACTAGCATGCACTGGAGAGAGTGCAGGGTAACAAATACAGTAGAAATTACTTTTCAGATTCCTTTGTTCCACCAGAGTTGATGACTTTGCATGTTATTAGAGTGTAATGTGTATTTCTAAACCTGCATAAACCTCCATGCGTTCCCTAGGCCATTTGTTGGACTCATTTGCCCGTGCAGCCCTATGGGAGTCGGGGCTGGACTACCTTCATGGTACGGGCCATGGCGTGGGCTGCTTCCTCAACGTCCACGAGGGGCCCTGTGGCATCAGCTACAAGACATTTGCAGATGAACCTTTGGAGGCTGGCATGATCGTCAGTGATGGTATGGCAAAGTTTTGATTACACAAGTGAATCTTGTTGGTAGAGGGACTCAGTGATGTCTTTTAATTAATACTCCACCTTCTATCTGACTGTAGTTTGTCACTAATCACACAACGTTTTACTCTTTACAGTTTTTCTCAGTCACTTTGGTACATTTCTCAAATTATTGACTTTTACAAAACATTAAGAGTATTTCTCAAAACAGTTCATAAAAACAGCACCACATAGTGGTTTACCATCCATTATCTGATAATATAGAAAACAGCAGACAGTTGTACATAATCATTTGCATGAATGTGCCAAAAAATTTGCAGTTTGTTAAAAACAATGAGAAATTGCTTATATGATGTGCACAAGTGAGTGGATGATGTGGAGGCTGGACAAGTAGAATTTTATTTCTGATCTGAGAAATGTATTAAAGTGACTGAGACAAACTCTAATGTGTGTACCAGGAGTACTAACTGGCATAAAGCAGACAAAATGACGTGTCTGGACTTCAGTGGTTCATGATTGCTAGTATCTGGTCAGTTCTGCGACTGAACAGAAGTCAGCAAGGCTGGACAATAACATAAACGGCCCTTCTGTATAATGCAGAGAGGTAGCCTACATATCAGCTCTTCACAGAATCTCATTAGTTCAGTACCTACAGCAGCTTCCTCTCCTCATCCATCCTGTGTTCCTCTCCCAAACCCGCTGAGAGCCCACCACTACATCTCCAAGGAGAAAGGAGCAGCGGGATGGTTAATAACAATGCATCTCGTGGCAACAGTAAAATCCTCTTCTATGTCTCTCGTTCTGTCACTCACAAATATTTTATATTTAGTGTAAACATTTCATTAGTATAAAATTACAGTTAATGTTGCTCTTCCTCCTTTTCACCTGCGTATTTGTTTATCTGTTGTATTTCAACAAGACTACGACACAGCCATAGTAAGAGATTTGTGAGTCTGTAAAGGTTGGCGCAATGGTTCTTAGAGGTACAGTAAATCCTATAGCACGCTAACATGCTGATGTGTAAGTACTGTACAGCTGAAGCTGATGGGAATGTCATTAAAGTACTGGACACATTACTCTAGTTGAAAAGTCAGTTGATTACTAAAGTTTTTAGAATTCATCTAATGGAACAAATTTCATGGCAGTCCATTCAGTGGTTGTTGAGACTTTTCACCAAAACCCAAAAAGGTCAGCCTGCTGGTGGCACTAGAGGGAAAGGGGGCAGGGGATTACCTTCCTCTGGGGAATGTGCCTGTCCAAAGATTCATCCAATAGTTGATGAAATATTTAATATTATGAGCCTCTAGCATTGTATTCTACAGGTATCCAACTGGATTTTGAGGATTTCATTGCTGTTACTGGACCATTTCAGGGACAGTTTGGGCTCAAGTGAACTGCAAGGTTTTACTAAAGTGGTTCATTTTGAGAACTAACAAGCACAACCACCTCTCCATCCAAGACTAAATTTATAACAATGGAGTTTCTCACATTTTATTTAATAATGAACTCAGCTGTCTGTGTCCTACACTCAGACCTTCATTACAAAACATTAAATATAATCAACCTTTCACTGTGTAGGAACAATGGCAACAGTTAAAATGACCTATAGTAAAACTGTGAACTATGCATTTGAACGTTTTGATAGTATCCCTTAGCTATTCCTATTACATTATGCACAACTTAGATACGGTCGTCTTTGTGGTTTGACCCTTGCCTTTCTGCCCTGCAGCGGGACTGGGTGAACGAGTATCACAGGAAGTGTCGGGAGGTGGTGGGAGCGGAGCTGGAGAGGCAGGGCAGGAAGGAGGCACTGGAGTGGCTGATCAGGGAGACCCAGCCAGTCATCTGAGGACTGACCTTTTAGCAATCTAAACCCATTGCCCAGGAGTACTGAATGATTGATTGCTCTGCAGTGATAATCATTTGTATCTTTCTTGTCTTTCTCTGTCTCACACTCGGCTTTTTTTGTAAAGCACATGGCATCAGCAGTTTTATTAAAGATCACTGAATTATCAACGAATGAGATTTTATACTACTTTGGGTTTTCAAAATAATAGTAACCTCAGTATGGTGGTCTCAGAGCAGGCTTGGTGATCCTGATTTTTGGTTATCCAGTGGGTGACACTTTCTTAAAATGAACAGCATTAATTCCGTATATAATTTTAGCACCTATCAAATTTAAGGTACCCTGTTGAGTGTTGCTTAGAGTCTGGTGTTTCTCACCAGATTACGCTGTGTGTATCCTTAAGGCCTAACAAACCAGTTTATTTAAATGCCTTTCTTAAATGTTTACAGAGTGTAAGCAGCATTTGAATATTGTAGCTGGTTGAGGTGAAGCTAGTTTTATAGTTGTTAGAGTGACAACAACCAAGATAGTGATAGTGCTCAAAAGGCTCTCTAAGAGGAGAGACGTTTCCAAACAGAATAAATTCACCTTTCTGACAAATTTCAAACCAGAAATTTCAGAAGGATTAGATTTCAGTGACAATGAATTTAAAAAATACTGCAAGTTACTGCAATTTAAATACAGTAAATGCTCAAAAATTTTACAGTGGAAATTACAGAGCAATTTATGCATTGTAGATTACCCTAGTATAAAACCGTACTGTCCAAATCACTAAATGATATTTCTGATTTGTGAGCTGAGCAAAATCATAAGTAATAATACATTTTTTACTGTATGCACAAGACGTTCCAACTTTTCAACAGGAACGAATAGTTTCATAGCAATTGGGAAAACAAATTTTAATTAGTTGTAATTGGTAGAGTTTTGGTTTTCTGGTGGGCAGAGATGATAGGTGGACGATGACAGTTGGCAAAGCTCAAAGAAGGTGGCTGGACAAGGTTTAGGTGCAGCAGGTTGGAACTACAGTTAACTGCCCAATCTGGAGGCTCCTTCTCCACCTGCATCCTGCTGGCAAAGGCTGCAGTTAGAGGCTGGGGCTGCAGCTGTTGACCAGACCCTGTCAGTGGAGGTGGAGCATGCAGGGTGCTGGCAGAGGCTATAGGTGTAGGCTGGCACCATAGCTGTCTGCTACACCCTGCTGGCGGAGGCGGAGCAAGCAAGAAGCTGGCATATTATACAGGTGGTGATTGGCGCTGTAGCTCTCTGTCACTCTTCAGGTGGAGGTGGAGCATGCAGGGTACTGGCAGAGGCTATAGGGGTAGGCTGGCACCATAGCTGTCAGCCAGACCTGCAGCTGGAGGAGGAGCCTGCAGGGTGTTGGTAGATGTTGTAGGTGGAGGCTGGGGCTGCAGGTGGAGGCGGAGTAGCAGGAGGGGGGCAGTGGAGACCACTGGCAGGGCCCTTGGTGCGGTGGGAGGCCGGGGGGTGA
>NW_018128132.1:529851-531909 GCF_001952655.1 Monopterus albus
TTTAGCATTACATATCACATGTATCCCAGCTGGCACCTGGTTTATTGCTAATATATCATTGATTTAACCCTTGTGGGTGTTACACTTTTGTAACTCAGCCAGTGTTTGTGGCTCCAGTGAATCCACTGAAATTTTTGGTGAGAAAATCAATTATAATAAAGATATAAGTGAAAAAATATATTATGCAACACTGTTAGGCCACAATACATGTGCTAAAATGTGCAGGGCCTTCAATGTGACAGCAGATGTAGCTGCTTGAATTATGCAAGACACACTTTTATTACCCCTGTCCAGTGAACCCGGGCATCCTGTATGTAATATCAATGTGTAGGGGGGGTGTACAGTGTGTGGTCATTGAAAATGTGTTCTGGTATATGTTCTTGACAAAAAATGAGCCAAGGCCAAAGGGTCTGAGCTTGAAAAAATAATTAATCGTATAATTTTTCTTCCGATGAAAAATGAAAACGGGTCCCGAACACAAGATGAGGGTTAAATGCATATTTCAACGTCCAGTGCTGTGACACTGTGACA
The DNA here is from genome assembly GCF_001952655.1 of Monopterus albus. Classification (NCBI taxonomy): domain Eukaryota; kingdom Metazoa; phylum Chordata; class Actinopteri; order Synbranchiformes; family Synbranchidae; genus Monopterus; species Monopterus albus. Next base: position 530,383 of record NW_018128132.1, read on the forward strand.
CTGACTCACAACACCTCTTGTTCCTCGTATCAGTCGTGATTTCCACTTCTGAATCATGTGAACCAGGGATGGGGAGAGTTCAGGACCTGTTAGCACTGTGTCAGTCAACTCTGAGGGCTCTGAAAGTCAGAAACACATGGAAAACACCACAACTTATTTAAGTGTTTAATATGATGTTGGCCCACCCTTTGCAGCTATAACAGCGTCAATCCTTCTGAGAAGGCTGTCCACAAGGCTTAGGAGTGTGTTAATGGGAATTTTTGACCATTCTTCCAGAAGCGGATTTGTGAGGTCAGACACTGATGTTGGACGAGAAGGCCTGGATCGCAGTCTCCACTCTAATTCACCCCAAAGGTGTTTTATCAGGTTGAGGTCAGGACTCTGTGCAGGCCAGTCAAGTTCTTCCACACCAAACTCACTCATCCATGTCTTTATGGACCTTGCTTTGTGCACTGAAAACTACACAACAAAGTAACAATAAAGAATTTTAAACATGTCTAAGTAGAGGCACATTAACAACACTGAGCAGTGATGGTAAGTGATGGTGATAGATGTGTATATACATTTTAAAAAATGCATTAATGGAGTGATAGCAATGCTGTCTCATTGTCAGTACAACACAAGCATTTAAATACATTTCGGAATTTTACTTTTCTACCAAGGAATCTGCTTAATGCATTCAGATTCATCAGACAGGCATCTAGTAAAAAAAAAGAAAAACAAACACATTGCTGCCTTCATTAGTGTATATCTGGATACAGCTGTTTTATTGGAGCACCAGAACAAACTGTCAAATAGTCCTGCTCTTGTGTCACTATCTGATTATAATCTATATCATAACTATTTTGATGTTTTGTTACCATCAACACGCATGACAGAGATGAATATCTTCTAGGAAATGTTAGTAATTCCTTAAAGCTCGTTAATGATTTCAGGGAGGACCTGTAAGCCATAAATCAAATGGTAAAGGTGCTGACGAGAATCACTGAGGAGCAACCTTTTATTTACTGATCTGCCTCAATGTACTACAAACACATACAGTGGGGCAAATAAGTATTTGATGCACTGCCGATTTTTCAAGTTTTCCCACTTACAGAAAACGCACAGATCTGTAATTTTCATCGTAGCTACACCTCAACTGTATGAGACAGAATCTACAAAAAAATTCCAGTAAATCACATTGTTAGATTTATAAATAATTTATTTCCATTTTATTGCATGAAATAAGTATTTGATCGCCTACCAACCAGCAAGAATTCTGGCTCTCACAGACCTGTTAGTTTGTCTTTAAGAAGCCCTTCTATCCTCCACTCATTGCCTGTATATTAATTGCACCTGTTTGAACTCGTTACCTGTATAAAAGACACCTGTCCACACATTCAATCTATCAGACTCCAACTTCTCCACTATAGGCAAGACCAAAGAGCTGTCTAAGGACACTAGGGACAAAATTGTAGACCTGCACAAGGCTGGGATGGGCTACAGGACAATAGGCAAACAGCTTGGTGAGAAGGCAACAACTGTTGG